>NW_017972287.1:0-67712 GCF_001876935.1 Asparagus officinalis
CGTGTGGGGGAGGTGCGTGAGCGTGTGGGGGCTTTGAAGACTGGGACGCGCAGTTGTGTATTGGGCGGTGGGGTCGGTTGTTGGGAAGGAGCATCGTCGCTGTTTCTACCGCTCAAACAGCTTTCCGCCCTTATTTATGGCTAATGGGGTAAGGTTTTTGCGGATTAGTCTATGATTAGTACAGTTTTGCATTCACACTTTATTTTCTCAAACAATTTATCTTTAAAAGTATAAAATAAAAGTGCTATCTTATAGAAGCAAAGTGAAAGAAACTTCTATCATGTGTTTCTCAACGTTTTTCGTGTTTTTTTCTTTTTGATTAGCCCGCAGGCAATGTTCTTTTGCTTTTTTTTTTGTCTTCGTATATGAGGAATAGGTTGAGCAACTTGAGTTCATATTCTGAAGCGTTAAATTTTCCTTAGGGCTTGTTTAGATTGAGGGGAATAAGGGAGAATGAAAGTTTAGGGGAACCATTCAGCTTATTTGGAAACACTTAGGAGGTGAAATTATTCACCCTAGTTCTATTGGTTCACCCCTTAATAGAATAAAATTTGTTACCCCCCAAATTGGGGTGTAACCAAGAGGAAGAGAACTCTCTTTCCTTCCCTTCCCTTCTTCACCTTGCTTCCCTTAACTTCCCTTAACCCCATTGAAGTCCAAACACGCCCTTAGATCATCTCCAACCCAACTTCAAAAACCCAAAATAGAGCAAAAACTGCGCCAAATCTTCCTCCATGCAACCGGACTGCAAATTTAGCGTCATTTTGATGAGGTGCTAAGTGTTGCGCCAGATTTGACGCAGCACTGTAGATATGAAGATTTTGGTTTTTTCCCAAGTTTGCCCTTAGTTTGTTATAACAAATCAAATATTCCAACTATATCCCATTTTATAGTTTGTAAATAAAATGAATATTTTTTTTGGTGTAAAATTTAGTGTAATGGTTTGAGATAGAATAGTAATTTGGTGTAAAAACTATACCAACTTAGTATAAAAACTATACCATTTTGGATTTTTGTGTTGGAGATGCTCTTAGGTTTTTATTGTGAGCAATACGGGCATCGTTTGTTGTTAAAAGTATATATTAGAAGTCTATAATGTTGAATATTTTCTATGTATATAAATATTCAAAAACTGTAATTGTTAAAAAAAAGTAAATATTCAAAAACTCGTCAATCAAGAAATGTTTGTGCTCACAACTTTAGTTCACCGTACTTGCAGATATAAATATACTTTTTTTAAGCCGGCCTTTGATGGTCAAAACCATATTTATAATGAGACTCACATCGTCGTAATCTAGTTGAATTGATTTAATAGAATCTTTTTCATTAATTCACAAATAAAAAGCAAAGGGTTCGGGAAAAAACCAACTTTTGATGAATTAAAATTTTGTTTTATAAATAAGCATGTCTTTAAAGGTATATATACGTGCATGTCAAAATACAATTGTTTTTTTTTTCTTTAAGAAAATGGATGGGGTCTCGCATAGATCCCCACAGCCTCTCTATTACTCAGAAATGGTTGTTACACATACCAACTACAGCCCTCACTCAACAACTGTAATTGTGAGCAATGTTCCGTTTTTTCTCTAATTTTATGCAATTTTGTAGAAGATGGGGGTGGGGCCGTGGGGGGTACGTATAAGGAGATGTTCGAGGGACAGACAGCAAAAACCACAAGTTTCAGTTGACACTAGAAATCTCATACGTGCACTTGCACATGTTATGTTTTAGTATTTTTTTATTTTTAAAAAAATATGGAAAAATATATGTGTTCATTTCATTTGGAGAGGAGAGGGCATTATTAGTGAAACTGGAGAAAGGGTAAGTTGCATGCTAAGAGGAATTATCTTATTTTTTGCCTAAAATTTTTCTCCTATTTGCTATTTTTCTTATACTAGTATATTGCACGTGCTTTGCATGACATCGTACTTATTTTGTTTTATGTTTTCTATTGGTAGCAAAATAATAAAATATTTTGCATAGTAATATAAATTATGAACACTTATAATTTTATTTAAATGAATAGATTATACGATAAAACTATGTATAAAGAACTTTATGGTTACTTATTATAGTTTGTATAATTATTATTTATTTATAATTTATTAAAATAATTATCATATATTAAATAATTTATTCTCTTTTAAATATAATAATATTATACATAGCATACTTATAATAATATTAGTAACTATATTTTAATTTAATAATTAGTTTATTATAAATTTAGTAAATAATTTACTAAATTGTTTAATTGTTAAATTATAGCATAATTTATTAATTTAAAAAACACTATTAAGATCATTATACTATTAATACTATATAATTACAATAAATATAAATTATTTTTCATACTATTATCGTACTTTTAAAAAGCTAGTAAGATGAAAGGTAACAGGTAGTCATTTATAAGAGGCGAAATCCTAAGACACAAAGCATAAGGCTAATTGTTTTTTCTTATTTTTAATTTTTCTCTAAAATTTTAAATATTATGTGAAGGTAAATTAGGGATAAATCTTAAAATTTCTACGAAATAACATACTTAAATAATAAATTAATAGTGTGAGCAAAGGTTTCAAAAAGTGAGGAAATGTATAATTAAGAAGAGGTGACATATAATTAGTGAATGATTAATTACAACCAATGGCATATTTGAGAATTATCAAACCTAAAAGGGTAAAAATAAAAATTAAAAGTTTTGACTATGCAATTCTCTTTTATATGTTGTATAGATATAGATGATAGTATAATATATATGATAGTATAATTGTAGTGTAGAACCTTGTTTTTAAATTTACATATTTACTCTTATTAAAAACTGATCAATTTATCTTTACATTCCTATGACTTAAATATATAAATCTAATGTTATTTAATTATGTGGGCTCTCATTTTTATTTTCATAACATGAAATAATTTAGGAAGATCAAGAAGAAAGAGAAAAGAGAAGAATGAAAAAGAAAAGATATTTGCTTCGTGAAATTAGCCTCTAGCTCACGATTGAAAGGGGTAGATCGAGATATCATCCATTCTTCCATTTTTGTAAATGCCCGCGCAGAGAGTTTTTTCGGTAGCAGCATATAGATAGATTTTTAGGTAGCAGCATAGATAGATTTAAGTTACAAGGTACACGAGCATGTGTAAGTATACACTTGTTCTCATTTCGTGTCCTGTGTTATCTTCGCACGTGGGATCGATGGCCTGTTGTGGGAACAGCGAGACGAGATGATATCACGAGATAATGGTCTACAGGCGAGTAACTAGTTACGAGATTATATCGCGAAAGCGACGCACGCGTGAGTGTAGTTTTTAATTAAAGCGGCCAACGCCGCATGTTGGACTTTAGGGAGTGCATTATTATCCCACGTTAATGTCAAGCGGGGCCCACTAAAATACGGGAAATGATCTCCTCCTGTTAAATTTTCGTTCGGCGCTTCACGTGGACTAATCACAGTTAATTAGTCTGCTAAAAGAGAACATTAGAACAAAATATGGGACAGCCAACTGCTCAGCGTATTGTCATGGGACCCAGCATCGGCATGTTGTTTTAAGGATTCGGATCCTCTCCACTACAAAAAAAATAGTGGAGGGACCACTACATAATCACAGCTATTAATTATCTAGTTGATGGTTATAATTTTTTTTTAGTGCAAATTAGGAATTAGTGCAATACAGGGGGTATGGTAAGTGTTAGATTTAGATTGTATCATAATCGCCTACTAAATAATCAATGCTTGAGATTAAAAGTAGTATTCTCTCCACTACTTTTTTATAGTGAAGAGGATCCAAATCCTTGTTTTAAATAGTGACTCAACAAGTTTGCAATGTTCAGATTGGCAAGTCAAGCTCTGGGCAAATGATTCACGCATGAACATGAGCTTATTAAAAACTTAATTTTGTAAATTTAAATAAACATAACAAATTAATTTTAAAATTGATAAAATTTTGGAAAACATTTATAAATATGAAATTGAATATGTTAGAAAAAGAATTTCTCAAATTAAATTTCTCATTTGTGAAAACTCATGTATTTTGCAAGTGTGTCCAAAACATGAAAATATGATATACATAAAATTTGATGTTTTGACATAAACAATGTTTTGAAACCTTATGAAATGATTTTATAGACTTAATAAAATATGTATACAATGATTGTTAAGTCCATAAACCAAAACTTGTGTATATATATAAATATATATATAAAAGCCAAATATGTGTGTGTGTATATGATTGAGATTAAAGTACTAAAACACATAATATAAAACATAAACTAAATATACCCAAGCTTGATTGATCTTCGAACTTGCGGATGAAGCTAGAACTTGGATCTTCAATTTGAATTGCATATGTTTTGCTCCACAATTCCGCCAACCTCCATTGGATATGATCGTGAATGCGCAATTCCATCCATCCTCCAACATGTTGTTTGTCTATAATAAATAGATAAGCACAAACACTAGAAAAAATAACATTAGTAGTAAATTATTTGTTAAACATCATTAAAACAAAGAGGCCAACAGTCGGCGTGTCACGTCGACTGAATTGGGCCTGTGATTATCTTGAAATGCTGACTTGATTATGCATAATACGAAGAAAATGATAATTTACGAATTTAAAAGCTGGATCCGATGCCGTTTTTGTCTCTTTCAAGATATTTTATATTACCGTGGTAATGGAAAATCCTACCTTTCGTGATGTTATTTCTTCGTGACAAGCCAATTCCTTGTTCTAGATTGCCACAGTACTATTATCGCATTAGATGACTAATGGGAAAATGATATTGAAAAAATGGCTAGAAATTAAAGCTATCATATCACTTTCAACATCATTAAGTTTTTTTTTATTATTATCACTTCAACCAAAAAGAATCAAGTAGGTTATAATTTAGGAAAAATTGCTTCAAGGCCCCAAATTCATATTTTCAATGTGCCTTAGCCCCCCCAACTTTCAAACATGTGCTGCAGCCCCCCTTTTTGAAAAAATTATTAAAAGTCCATCTCCCCAAGTTCTCATGCAAACTCCATACACAATCCCCATTTTACCCTCCCCTACACCCCCTCCTCCTCCTCCTCCGTTCCCCCTCTGCCTCCGCCCCGCCTCCCTCCCCTCCCCCTACACCTCCTCCCCCCCCCCGCCTCCCCACTTCGCATGGGCACATTAATATTAACTCTTTTCTGTAACATGTTAACTCTTTTCTGTAAAATGTTAACTATTTTCTGTAACATGTTAACTCTTACAGCTAACATGTTAGCAGTAAGAGTTAACATATTAGCTGTTAGAGTTAACATGTTAGCTGTAAGAGTTAACATGTTAGCTGTAAGAATTAACATGTTATCTGTAAGAGTTAACATGTTACAGAAAAAAGTTAACATTTTACATAAAAGAGTTAACATGTTACAGAAAAGAGTTAACATGTTACAGAAAAGAGTTAACATCCACTGACATAAGAAAGAGGAGGGTAAATTCAGGATTTAAGTCAGCTGATATGTCTAATCATGAGCTGGCATGTCTAATCAACTGTTGAAATAAGCTGGAATCATGATGGAGGAGTGATGGAGGGGCTTGGACATATTTTTTTCAAAAAGGAGGGGCTAAAGAACATTAAAAAAAGTAGGGGGGGCTGGGGCACATTAAAAATATAAATTTAGGGCCTAGAAGTAATTTTTCCTATAATTTATAAAGGTTTCACGCTCAAATACAGGCAGCTATCAAAAATTGTCATTAATCTATACTATTTATAAAAGAGAATGTCTATGTTAAAACTTTTGATTTCTTATTTTACCCTATAAAATTTTGATAATTCATAATTATACCATTAGTTATAATTAATCCTTAAATAACTAACCAAAACTCTTTATTAAATGCACCTCCTACTCTCACCAAAAAAATTTGGTCAAGAATATAATTATTATCAATAGTTTATAATCTAATACTACATACAAATGCTTATGTTTATATTTAGAATTTTAGAATGTCAATGTTCACTTTTTCGGGCTACCTTAATTGTATCCCGGGGGTTGGCAACCTACTCTCCACTCTAAGAAATTGAAATGACTGTATTTGAAATGTCGCGCGCCTATGCGGAAGCGTGCTTACTTACCAAACAAGTCGTAACCACGGGAGAAGAATAATCAATCACACACGAGCACAATCCAAAACTAAAATACGACAGATCAAACCAAACACAGAGATATACGTGGTTCGGCAATTTGCTTACGTCCACGGGGAGAGGATGGGGAGATTTTACTAAATCAATGAGAGTACAAAGGGTTACAATCTCACAAAACTCACAAACTAACCCTCAACCAAATCTCTCAACTTGTTCACAATATCTCCCTCTCACAATGCTCAAAAAGTCTCTCTAATCTCTGATTACAACTCTCCTCTTTTTGATGATCCTAATATCTTCTAAGGCGTTTCATATATATAGAAAACCTAAAATCAAAACAGACTAGGAATTTTAAAATAAAAAATAAAATAAATTAGGAATCCTAATAACATGTTACCAAAATAGATTAAGAATCATGTTACCAAAATAGATTAGGAATCCTAATAACATGTTACCAAAACAGATTAGGAACTTGCTATCCAACATGAGAGACATCAAAGTTTAAGTCATGGGAGGACCAGAGTTTTGTAGAGTCAACCTACGAGGTAGAATTAGAGAACGGTGCACCTCGTTCTTCATTGTTTAATTTGTGTCTTTTGAGCACCGGCTGCTAATGAGCCCAAAATTTCAGCTCAAGTCTATAAATTTCTTCTCAAGCAATCACACAAGTGTATAAGACAAAGTTAATCAAATAATTACAATAACAAGATATAGAGTGTAGACTTTAAAAATTCAATTTAAATTAATGCATAAACTATGAACCAAATTAACTAACAAACAACCCTTTTTATCTTTATATAACCTCTCTTTCATCTTTTGAGTATAAATTAGCTCACATATTTTCTACCATTCACCATAATACCTACTAAGCCAAATTCATATAATTATAAAGAAAAGCTCATCTAGAACTCCACTTGGATTAAAATGGGAAAATTAGCAGAGCACAAGATGTCGACTTCTTTCGAGGATCAAATTTGCTCAAGCACGTGTTAGCATGGTATGTTGCTCTATAATTCAATAAGATTTTTAAAAAAGTGTTTTGAAACTTAATTATTGTAGAAATGAGTCAATTTAGCACGATTTATGTTGCTACAATCAATTTGATGATTAGTTTTCTTTTTGAATATATTGGGTTCACTCGAATGTTAAAATGTATTATAAAAAAATCTGAAACGAACAAATGTATCTTAAAATCTCATTAGATTAAATATTTTTAAAATTTAACCCGCTAAACATATTTCACAGTGTAATTTGAAAACACATTGTACCAAAAAAATTCTATGATATATCATAAAGTAGAGGCATGATTAGGAATGCATTATTAGGCTAATTGTATTATACTTTTGATGTTACAGTGATAAATACAAAATGAACCATCTTATGGTGATTTCAAACAAAAAAATGAATAAAT
Source organism: Asparagus officinalis (assembly GCF_001876935.1). Taxonomy (NCBI): domain Eukaryota; kingdom Viridiplantae; phylum Streptophyta; class Magnoliopsida; order Asparagales; family Asparagaceae; genus Asparagus; species Asparagus officinalis. The sequence continues at coordinate 7,521 of NW_017972287.1, forward strand.
ACTATTACCAACATCATATTTAAATGCATCCGAGTTAAATATTATGTTTTTAAAATAATAAAAACCTCATTACTAAAGTGATATCTTCTTAAGCTTCGACTTTTTACCTTTTAGTTAATTACTTATTTTTATGCATGACATTTATTTTTCATTTATTTCTCTCTATTCCTCTCATTCTAACCACCCGACTTCTATTTTTGAGAATTGAACTGTCTCGGATGACATTAAAGATGGAATAGATTCCCATGGAAATGCTATCACAATGATTCAGTACTAAGTTGTGAACTAGAGATTGATAAAAGGCATATGAACAACATAATCAGTCTCTCTTGTAATTGTCGCGGAACTTCAACTACTGACAAATCCCTACTCGCATGATATATCTCCATCATCCAAACATGTCAAATTTAGCTTTAAGTTTAAAAAATTTATTTAGGAAAGCTCTTACTAATTAGCATTTCCTTAAGTAGCTTGAACCTTAGTGTAAATTGAGCAAAGATGTGTATCACATTTCTAATATTAAAGCATCTTTTAATGCTGCTATCGTGTTTGCAGAATACGTTTGTTCACGCATAGGATTATAATTTTTTGACCCTATTAATCCATGTCGGATATTAGCTATTAGTAAATTAGTCTCTTTATGTTTGTACGTTTTGTTTCAGCTTTAAAGGCTGATGTTTAGTACAGGCGTTGATAAGGTATTTAAATTTGAAGCATGATATGAATTGTTTCCTTTTTTTTTTTGTCTCATAACCCTACAGATTCAGGTCAATCCATTTGTTGGCCAATCTAATTACCTAAGAGTTTTAGCACACAAATCTTTTATTACGTCCTTTATTTACGTTTCATGAATATTGGCAAAATCTAAAACAGCTTAGGTACATGAATCGAGAACTCTTCATCAATTCACTTCATCATTTTACGGTTCACGGTTAAAATATTGCTCAATATTAAACAAGTATGCTCACATGCAATACACATGCAACTTTACTAGTAAGATTAAAATATGTTAAAATACAAAAAAGACGTGTTAAGTTCACAAGTATGATGCTTGACTTTCGGGAATCCTCGTAGCCCGAGGTCGAGCAGGCATCTCGGTGCGTTTATCAATTTGTTTAACAAGAGCATGAATCACGTGGGTTTTTCTCTCGAAACGGAACAACAATTAGACACTTTGAATAATGCTTAATATGCTAGATTATTGTAGAAAATAAATAAATAAAGTACGGACCGACGAAGACTTGAGCAAAGTCTACTTACATGCGTCCCGTGTAGGGCCTTAAGGCCCAAATCTTATGCCGGCCCTAACTCGGAGATCTTTTGATAAAACGACGCATTTCTTTCCAGGTCCCTCCTTAAATTAGATTCCCCCCTTCACCTTTTGACTCATTGATCATACCATCCAATGAATTCTTTTGCTAACTTGATAATAGCTAGACAGACACATAATTAATGTCTGACTAGACGATAGCAAATAAAATAATGACAACGAAAAAGATGGGAAGTAATTTAATAAATTTGCGTTAATGACAAAATAAGCGCTCGTTTACTATGATCAGACAAAGACGTGTTTGAAATCAGACCATTACGACATTTTCCTGCACTTTTGTCTTGTATACTTATCCAATAACACCATAGTGATTTAAAACGTGCGTCATAGGAGTAGGATTTATGTGAAATTAACAGCTCGACGCGCCAAGTGCTTGGCCTCGTGATCAGGACTTATTGGTGTGGGTCTGGCTTGGCCACATGAGCACTAGAGTTGCCAAGGAAATGAGATGCGACGGCCACAGCTGGAGATGTCGTCTAATTAAGCTCAACCGTGTTATCCTCAGGACCCTACCCCTTTTAAACATTTGGTAATAAATCAGTACTCAAAGAATACCCACCTCTGTTTTTGATATGATAATAATAATACGGTTTTTCTATAGAGTGCCCTTGGGCACTCTATAAGAGAGGAGAGAGATAGAGAAAAATGAATGAAGAGAGGATCTCAATGCAAATCAGGGGGCCCCCCTCCTCATTCATTTCTCTCTATCTCTCTTCTCTCTTATAGAAATAATCCGTCTAGGATGTATTCTAGACGGATTTTTTTTCCGTCGAGAAAAATCCGTCTAGGATGTATCCTAGACGGATTTTCCGTCTGGATTAAACTTTTCCAGACGGAAACTAACTAGACGGCTATTCCAGACGGAATTCCGTCTGGAATAGCCGTCTAGTTAGTTTCCGTCTGGAAAAGTTTAATCCAGACGGAAAATCCGTCTAGGATACATCCTAGACGGATTTTCCTCGACGGAAAAAAAATCTGTCTAGAATACATCCTAGACGGATTATTCTAGACGGAATTTCCGTCTAGAATAATACATTCTAGACGGAAAAAACTTCCGTCTAGAATGACTATTCTAGACGGAATTTCCGTCTAGAATAGTCATTCTAGACGGAAAAAAAATCCGTCTAGAATACATCCTAGACGGATTATTCTAGACGGAATTTCCGTCTAGAATAATACATTCTAGACGGAAAAAATTTCCGTCGAGAATAATTATTCTAGACGGAAATTCCGTCTAGAATATTCATTCTAGACGGAATTAAATTTTTTATTTTTTTCCATTAAAATGGCATCCTAGACGGAATTTGAGCATTCTAGACGGAATTTCCGACTAGAATGCTTTGCTACAGTAGTTTTTTTTTTTTGTAGAATCTTCCTCCCATTGTTAAGATATCTCAAGCCATCATTGTCTATATGAGAGCATCCAACCATAGAGAGAACTTCCAATTTTTCAAGGGAGGAGATCGAATGCAGGGATTTGTTAGTAATCTGTAAAAGAATTCCCAAGACATGTATTCAGTAAAATGCAACAAAAAGTTCTACGCATCAAAAAGTTCAAAAAAATTAAGAATCAGAAAATGAAAAAAAAATGCTTAATAGATAGCATCAACTATGGCTAGTTAAAGCTAAAAATGTGACCCCAAATGCACAATTAAGGTCCGAGATACAGTGACTGCTATTTGGATTAGTGCAGTTAGAGCTATATATGTTATACTACCCACTAGGAGAAAACAAGTTGATAAGGAGGCTTGAGTGCATAGGAGTGATCACAGGTCCAAAGTACACGGACCATAGAATTACCTTTCCTAAAAGAAGCCATGGGGATTCCCCTCTCCAGAAAAGCATATGCTGCATATAATTGTCTTATGACTTTAAAGTATGAGTCTGAAGTACAAGGTCCATATTCATTTTCAAGTTTGATGTAAAGAAGATTAAAGTATGGAAAGTACAAAGTGTAGCACAATTAAAAAAAAATTTTAAAGAAAAAGTGTAGCACATTACTTATATGCTCCAAATTAGCAATGCGGAAAAGTAAACATCCATAATTAGGTGATGGACATTTCGTTATCAAGTCTAGTAAGAGACTCAACCAACATAAGAAGGAACAAATAATTGAAGTCAACGGATTCATGACAAAGAGACAAGAGTTCAAGGCATGAAAGGAAGCTAAATAGAGGGGCTAATTTGATGAAGTTAAATCCTTGTCCCCTTAAAACTCCAAAACACGAAGTTGTTAGTCACATATTGAGGACATCACGGGTCAAACATGAAGAATCATTCTATTAGATATGTGCTCCTCCAACAAACAAGCTTGAGGTCCAAAGTCGAGTAAGTACCAAATGTTTCTAGAAAGATAAGATGCTCTATAACATGAGAGAGACAGCACTCTTAGCTATGATAGTATGACATGTAATTGTTCAAGTTGATCATTCTGTCCTATATCTTTCCTAGCACCACGTCCAGAGTTAAAACCAGAAAATTATTTAATTGTTACAAATTCCAAATAAAAATATATTCCATATATCTAGCATTAAAAATATATTAATATGAAGGACAAGTGCTGCACTTTGTAGTTTGTCACCTTAAATTTTTATTTCATTTGCTCAAAAACCGAGATTGTTTTGATTGCCTTTTCTTTTGTATATTGATATTTGGATTTGGCTTTGATTCTTATACATATGACATGTTTCTCATTTTCGCAACTTTCGTGTCATTTGAATTATTCATTATTTGTAGCCGTAAATGTTCATCAATTACTATAAATCAGAACAAACAATTGTCACCGCTTGCTGAAATGCGACAAATGACAGATGTTTTATTTTTTTTTCCTCTCTTTTTTTGGAAATAGTATTCATTTTTCCTAACATTTAAATCTCTTATTTCAGCTTTCAGACGTCGTGCATCGTTTATCTCCACATCAATTTTGTCAAAATTCAACAATCTTCTCATTAATCCCAGTGATAACCAAATGCTCATTTATGAATATACAAACTAACACTTGCCAATTTTCTCAAAAATAATAATAATATGCACAATACAATATCAAAAAAATGGCAAACACAATGCGAATGCGAATTTTACCTTGAGGTAAGAAACATCAAGAGCCTTAATCCCCCTACACTTCTTCACAAGAAGCTCGACCCCGATGTCCGAAATCTCCATGCACCACTTCACCCCCAACCTCTCCAACCTCCCCCCGCACCCGACCGCCACCCTCGCAAGCCCCACATCGGTCACCTCCAAACACTTATCCAGCCTCACCTCCCTCAACCCCCTCGCCACCGCCGCCGCCTCCCTGTCCCCGACCCCCACGCAACGCGACAGATCCACCGCCTCCAACCTCGGGCACGCCGCCACCACCGCCTCCAGCCCCCTCCACCCGACCCAGATGTTGGTGCCGGCGAGGGATTTGAGGATGGCGGGGTCGGCGCCGTAGAGGCGGAGCTTTGAGATCGAGGTCGAGAGGAGGAGCTTCGCGGTCGCCTCCGGTGGCGGGAGATTGTCGGCGACCTGGCCTTGGAGGGAGAGGGAGTAGAGGGGGAGGGAGGGGCCGGGGTGTGAGGTTGAGGATTTGGGGGGATGAGGCTGATTTTGTGATGAAAATTTTCATTTTGGGGGGAAAGGAGAGCGGCTGCGGGTTTTGACGGGGTTTTTGTTTTTTTAAAATGGCCAGGTATTCTAGACGGAAATTTTCCGTCTAGAATACTATTCTAGACGGAAATTTCCGTCTAGAATACCTGATTATTTAAAAAATAAAAATAAAAATAAAGAAACCGTCTAGAATACTATTCTAGACGGATTTTTCCGTCTAGAATATTTTATTCTAGACGGAATATTCTAGACGGAATATTTCCGTCTAGAATAAAACATTCTAGACGGAAAAATTTCCGTCTAGAATAGTCCGTCTAGAATATTTGATTTTCTACTAATGACCTCTGTTTTTGATATGACAATAAATGTTTGTACCCTATTAACGCCAGTACTAGAGGTCTTAAATAGCCGGGACTAGGAGCATGCTTGGGAAGTGTGGGTTATAATCTAAGCGGATTATAATTAATCTAGAGTGTTTGTTAAATTTAATGGGTTATAATACATTTTTAATAGTGGACTGTTTGGTAAGTTGATAGATCATAACTCCGTTGTTGTTGTAAAAAATGACCAAAAAAGACGTGAAGTTGGCGGTGAGTAATTTAATTAATGACATTGGATTTTGCGAAATCATAAGGGGTAGAAAGTTTTTTTTTACTTAAAGTGAAAATAAGTCATTTGCCAAACATCTTAAAGTGGTTTATATGTCATTTTGAACATTTATCAAGCATGCATTCTTCAAGAAACACACGTTAGAATTCAGAAGAACCATTCAACTTTGAGGCTCTTATGTAGATAAATAACCCCAAAAAGAAACATCCTTTTTCAATTTAGTCAATGAGATATCTTGATAACAACAGATAAGGAAGATACGTGAAGGGGGTGATAACAAGAATTGGAAATGATTATAAAACTTTGCATGGAAGTGTGCCTAACCTCAAGTTTTTTAATTAAACACCTTGCATCCGCTCCACTAACTAGCAGTGTCCGTGATTTGGTTGCATTTTTAAAGCGTTAGAGTTTCTAAAAGAAAGAATATAATGCATCTCTCAGTAGGAAAAAGGGTCCATCATAAATACAAAATACCTCATCTTGTTTTAGAATGCTCATCATTCAACTTGATCGCACCCCTATAATTGAAGAGTTATAATAAGATAAATGGTTGCACTCTATAGAAGAGGAGAGAGAGATAGAGATAATAGAGGATGAGGCCCACCTGATTTGTATTGGGATCCTCTCCCCAATCATTTTTCTCTATCACTCTCCTCTTTTATAGAATGCCCATGAACACTAAATTCAAGAAATATTTATCACTAAAAAGATGTTGTATGCGTGTGTACTAGGATGGGCCTCATCGCTCACCCACACACACGCACGTGTGTGTATGCATATGTTAGACTAGAAAATAACTTAATTTGTGTCCCTGATTAAATACACACGTGTGTGTATATATATATGGATATGTTAGACTAGAAAATAACTTAATTTGTGTCTTTGATCAAATAGATGAAACATGCATATATATGTCGGTTTAATAAAAATTCACTGCTATAGCTAAAAATAGTATCATGAATTTTTTTTTACCATGTTTAAAGTAAATAAATAAATAAATAAATAAAATGAATGCACTAATACTTGATTTTTGTGCCAAAGCAAAAAAGAAGAAGAAGATAAGTCTCCGTAGATAAAAATAAAAAAAGCTTAAGACAAAAGGAAAACATATTTAGTAAAAAATGAAATAACTCTCAGATATCTGGAGCAATTTAGTTTCAAATGCACAAAATGAACAATATCTTGTCATTGAGACCCAACTAAGTAAAAGGATTAAATATTTGTCAGTCATTCAAACCGAACACTCCTGTCTTCAATAAAGGTCAAAAAATAATTTTCATTATCACGCATGAATGTAACATAATTTTAATAAACATTAATAGCAATTTCATGGGGAACGAGTCAAATATATACTATTTATCGCAGGCAACTACGACCGCCGTAACGCCAAACCCCAAATTAACACGCTTCCTCTGAGACGCAGCCACATCAAAAAGCCCACATCACGCTCACCCAAAAAGGGTTTGTTGGCTCTATTTCTTTACCCCAAAGAGGGTATAAAATTCAATAACCTTAAACTTCTTGAAAGAGTAGTTTTTATGTTCGAAAATCATATTCGGATTATATAGACCGAAAATCAGATTAAGGTGAAAGTTGATGTATGCAAAATGCAATGTGACGTTTGGTAGTCAAATACAATAAGGATATTTCAAAATTGATGACAAAAAGATAAAACTTTGTTTGTCATCCTCGTCCACCTTAAATCCACATCTCATATTTTTAACAAGGCTGCATAGCATTTATATATACACTATTGTTTCATCTACTTTTCATTTATATACCTCCACTTGTATTTGATAATAAGAAAATATCCTAAAGTTTTTTTTTAACTTACACGTAGACACCCTCACTTATTTTTGGTAGCCCCCATATACCCTAAGGTTATTAAAACTTGCACTTGAATACCCTAAAGTTTTTAAATCTAGCACTTAGATACCCTATTGTTTTTATAACTTGCAATTAAATAACCTCAAGTTTGTATAACTGAGCATATGAAAGTTTAAAAAACTTTAGGGTATTTAAGTGCTAATTGTAAAAACATTAGGGTATTTAAGTGACGCCAAAAAAAGATATGGTGTATAAGTGCAAGTTTAAAAACTTCAAGATATTTCTTTGCTACAAAATACAAGTTGAGGTATATAAGTGAAAAATAGGTGAAAAACAATAGGATATATAAGTGCTATTTAGCCTAATAAGAAACTGGTATTGTTGTACATGCAAATGCACGTGCACCCAACATTAAAACTTAGTTATTCTAATTTTGTATAAAGGAGTCATTTTAATACCCTAAAATATCGCAAATATTTCTAAGACCTTTCTATGATATTTGTTCATTTAATATGTGATATTTGTCTTAGCTCATTCAAAATTGAATATGATACATTTACATTGGAATGCGATTAAAGTTCTAATTGTTATTTTTATTTCTTTGATTTACATGGTGTTGATGTCCTAGAGGATAATCTCGAATCCGTGGCGGGGCTGAGGGTACCGAAGATGTAGAGGTCCCCTCATCTCCCTGGGCTGTTGTTCCTCCTGTGTAATTATTAGGGCTCTTACAAAACTGCAACACGTTAGAGGATCAGAGTTAGGTTTTCCGATGATTCCTCTGATGATCAAGTCAGTATAGAGCTTGAGTGGATAATCAATGAGCTGAGTGAGTTCTGTGTACGAGTGTGTATTATTTAGCAATATAAGTTACCCTACTTAGCCAGAAAAATGTGTAATTAACTTGGTTAGTAGGCAATGAGCCTATATATACCCAGTTGAGGGGTGTACTTAAGTAAGTTTTGTCATGCCCCAGGCCCACGGGCCCGTTGGCACGTGCAAGCCATGGGTCCACGGAGAGCAACTCGTGGGTTGGCTAAATCCACCGCCAAAATGCTACCGCTAGTTGTTTTTGGGCCTTAGCATTTTCTCCATTTAAACCACTAACATTTTTTCATACTAGTCAATGTGGGACTAAAGTGAGGATGTCACAAGTTTGGCTTAGTTCAGGTAGATAGCTTAGTCGGCATCTAGTTTATAGGTATAGTCTGCAGATGAGATGAGTTATCGTTGAGTTTTACGTGATGGTGATGAGAGGGCATATGGTGCAAACAAAGGGTGATGGGTCATGGAGACTAGTGGCATGAGATGTGATGATGATGGCCAACTATTGACGAAGAGTTCAAAGAAAAACCGCCTCTTGATTCGGCTCTGCAAGTGAGACGATGAGTACCATCTTTTTAGTCGACCTCGAAAATTGTCGACATGATCTTGCAAAGCGGATGAGGGACGTCTACTTAGAATGTGAGTCCAAGTGAGAATGTCACTCGACACGGCCCAACTTGGGAAGGGAGGAGTGCTCATATTGTCTGAGTTGTCTTTGGCTGGGGTGAGCTATCCTAATGATTAGTGTTCGACATGGGTCACATGTCAACTCTAGCGAGAGGATTAGCACTTAGGCTATAGGTTAACATAACACATGGACAAGAACTTCACGCTATCATATTAACACTTTTTATAATATATACAATGTTGTAGATATATATTGAGGTAGTATGCTCTTGGTATGCTCTAGAAAATTATAGAAATAAATAATAAATAAAAATAATAATAATAAGATTATGTAAAATGATCAAAACCGTCCTTACATATTCAGTGAGATGAAAGGAAATTTTCCCACATCCTTCAAAATTTCCCAACCTTTACTAAGTATTTTATATATATATATATATATATATATATATATATATATATATATATATTATATATATATATATATATATATATATATATATATATATATATAGAGAGAGAGAGAGAGAGAGAGAGAGAGAAATAGGTATACTTGGTACCAAGCACAAATTTTATGCTTGGTAGTGATGTGTCTCATTCTCATCCACTCATTCAATTGGGGGAACCACATTAACCCCATGTGAATGTGGCCCCCATTTGAATGAGTGGAGGATAATATGCCACCTCACTATCAAGCACAAAATTTGTGCTTGGTACCAAGCATACCCATATTCCTCATATATATATATATATATATATATATATATATATATATATATATATATATATATATATATATATATATATATATATATATATATATATATATTATATATATATATATATCATACTTATGAGAATTTTCCACTTCTCAAGGAAAAGGTTGATTTCCTACATGTTAATGCTATTACAACTCCTACACTTATTTGATGCTACATGACAGAACCTCAATGTAGAAATGGCTAAAATAATAGATTAGTCTAAAAAATGACACTCATTTACGAGTTTAGTATATAAAGTGACGCTAGCAACAGTTTAGCCTAAAAAGGTAACAAATACGATAATAAATAGGCATTTTCGGTGTCGGAGACAATTGTTATGTTAAAAATTAAGTAACTTTTACATATGGACCCTCCCACTCTATCATATTTCCGGATTTATCTCTTCAAATTTAAAATATGTGAAAAAGACCCGGACATCTCGCAAGTGGTATAAGATGAGCTAGTCGTCTCGACCCCATAGCATTCGGGTCGACACAACGCGGCCAACTCATCGCAATCAATATTTAGTTTCTCTCGATCAGAACAAAGCAACAAGCTAGAAAAGCAAAGCAAGAGCGAGGAATAAATGAAAGCACACTCCAGTATAAGAGAAAAATTGATCTTTATTCCAACAAAGTTTTTTACAAGCTTTATTACAATATCCATGTCTATTTTCAACAAGACATGTCGATATATTTAAAAAAAAAAGGGGGGGGGGGGCCGAGAGTCGGCCTTGGGAGGTCTTCGGCGGCAACATCGGAGTCGTCATGAGCTTTAGCAGTAGGCCCAACAGAGTCAGTAGGGGGCCCTGGCACCAACGGTAGAAGAGGAAGCAGGAGGATCTTCTTTAAGGTACCCCCTACTTATCATCCCCTTCGTCCAATGCCAGATTTAACCCCGCTCCACTTACCTCGATCTCCTTTAGAAGATCAAGGCAGCAAGAGACTCGAGGAGGATAAAGGTGATTGGGCGCGGGACAAGAGCCAGGGGGAGCTATGAGGCCAGATAATCGACGCCGGTCTTGCAAGCCAAGGCTACCTCAGTTTTACCTAAGGGGACATGACGCCAGTCATCGATAATCTTCTTCCTATGTTGCTCTATAAGTCCAAGTGAGCTAGTTGACCCTCCAAGTCATTGACAATCGTCGTGGACGAGTGATAGGTCGACCGCTCCTCAAGGTCCTGCCTTAGTTGCTCGACCGAGAGACGGATCGATTGAGCATCCTCCTCGGCCACCACCTTCATGCGCCTCTCGGACTCGATCTCCCTGATTAAAGCAGTCGGTCGGTCGTCCTGCTTGGAAAGCCTTTGCTGCAGATGACCGACCTCTTCCTTTAGCCGGACCACCTCTCTTTGGAGCTCCTCAATAGAGCCTAATTGCTTGGAGCACTTTCAGTACCCCTTCAGGAGTCTTTCCTTCTCATCCAGCTCCCGACACCAAACAGTCTCCCTGCTGTTCATCTGGGCCTCATAGACAGTGACCCTCTTTTATGTCTCTTCCTTGGCCAACTTATCCTGGGCCAGCTCCACATGTCACTCTTGTGCAGACTCGTGTATGTATGCGCACCGGTCGAACAACTCCTACTTTAGTAAAGCCCCCTGGACCAAGTAGGTCTTGAGGGCCAAATGCATTCCAACACTTGGTATCTCCCTCAAAATCCTCTTGTCCTCCGGAAGGGCAAACTGCTGTACAACATTGATCGAGGCGGTTAAGGACCCTATGATCGAAGTCTCCACGTCGAGAGACACCTCCGGGACAAACCTGTCGCTCTTGGGAAGTTCATCCCTAGGCGAGCAAGGAGCTAGCGACTCTCCCACTAGCATGGTCCTCGCACTATCCCAAGACTGGTGAGTAAGCTCTTGAGTCCAATGGCGAAACAGCTAGAATCTCCTCTGCACCTCGCCGATCTTGTCGGCCTCAGATTCTCGTGGAGGCGTTGTTGGCTCTTCAGCACCTCCGGACGTCCCGGCAGGCTCATTGCCTGGCCTGCGAGACGACTCGGCCGTAGAACTCATCCCGACCGTCTCCTTGACAGAGGCCCCAACTTCTGCAGGTTCAATAGTTAGGACCACCCCCTTTGTTCTAGGAGGGGAGGAGTCGTTAATGACGACAATTTGATGCAGCTGAGCAGCACCATCAGTTGATTGCCGCTCTTCAGCCGACTGCTACTCCTCAGCCGAGTCGATTGGGACCTGCCCCGTCAACCTACTAGGGCCTTGATCCTTCATAGCCTTCATCTTCTTCGGCCTCCTCTACTCTGCCAATTGGGCGGCAATCTCAACCTCTCTCGACCTCAGACCGGCCATCTCCTCGGGATCGAGGTTTCCCCTCAACCTCTTCTGAGGCCGTCACTTTATAAACGAAACAGATAAATAGGTATCATTTTTTAGAATAATCTGGTGTTTAAGCCATTCAGAAATAGAAGCATACGAGCAAAATAGTTACGGAATGCAGTTGTTTATTACAGGTACTGATCAATACAGATCATATCCTAAATTTATAGGTAATGCTGTGAACCTTTTAAAAAGTCACTTAGAAATCTCCGAAACGCGCCCGCATCAGCCCGTGAAGGACCTAGAGTAACCTTCTTGTGTAAATACATGTAGCATTCTGATAAATTTGTTCTCCACCTCGTTCATTGGATTATTCATGTGGTTAAAATACCCAGACAGCCCGCCGCCCCCGCAGTTCAAGACCCAAATAAAACCCGCTTTCAAACGCATCCACCATCTCCCTCTTGCGAATTGCTTTTTATATAATAAAGAGCTCCGCCCCCACCGCAAAAGGTGGGCCCCACCCCAATGCAACCTACGTATACTCACAGCAGCTGCCTAAGTCCTTCCTCGCAAGTCACCGCCACCCCCACCTCACGTGCATCTCACGCTCCACCCTAATGCAACACTTAGCTTTAAAAAAAAAAAAATAGAGTGGTGTTAGGGGCACACCCCTAACCACACCTTCTCTCCCTCTATAGTGCATTGGGTCCCACAATAATTTTTTTAAAAAAAATTAATGTGGAGCGCAATGCACTATAGAGGGAGAGAATGTGTGGTAGAGGGCGTGGTTAGAGGTGTGCCCCTAACATTTCTAAAAACGGTTTTTCTATAGAGTGCCCTTGGGCACTCTATAAGAGAGGAGAGAGATAGAGAGAAATGAATGAGGAGGGGGCCCCCCTGATTTGCATTGGGATCCTCTCTTCATTCATTTCTCTCTATCTCTCTCATCTCTTATAAAGTGCCCAAGGACACTCTATAGAAAAACCGTTCTAAAAAAAATAACATTAGCTTAATTGCGCTGTTTTCATTTGGTAAAGCGAAATCTTCTGTGTAGATACCGACAGGAGACGACTGGGGCCCACTATAAGGGGCTGTTTGTTTTGGGTTTTTTGCCTCGGGGAGGGGGTGGAAAGCTGCCATTATGGCAGCTTTCTCCCCAAAACGCCTCCCTCTACCTGGGGCCGGCCTCTTACAAAAAGAAGCCGTCGCCTTTGAGAACGGAGGTTGTGAACGTACACGCGTCCTCTTGTCCGGGATCGCAGATCACGGGACAGACGTCGTCAACACGCTTGGCCCGTAACCTCTCTCATGAAATAATGAGATAGAGACACAGAGAGAGATGCGTGCGGTGCCGTGCCCCCACGAAGCAACAACAGCAGCACCGCCCTTTAATTAATTATATTTCAACTTTTTTTAATCATTTATTTGTTTTGTTTTTACCATAAACGGATAAAGTAGAACGAGGCAGGAAAAGGAGACGATGGCTATCAATTTAAAATTGGCCGGCGGCAGCCGGACTAATAAAGAATTTCATGGATTTTTACGACAGGAAATTAGTCATAAGAAATTAAAAATATTATATTGACTGATAATAAACCGAGGGGTTACAACACTGAGATCGCGATCTCAGTGCAAAAAACGGGACGACGTTAATATTTACAAAATGACCTCCCATCTTCCTATAGATCTGCTCTCTACATTTTTTTTCTTTTTTTTTTAATAAAAGAACATAAAGAAAATAAAAACTGAAAATTTGTTAAATTAGATCCATCGCCAGCTCGCGGCAAGTCTAGACAACCTCCGGGGGTGGCGGAAGGTTCAGATCAAGATCCAAAGCAAAAACTTTCTTCGCCGGCGGCGGAGCCATGTCAATAACGGACGAGGAGTCCGAATCGCTCTGAACCCCGCTCGAGTTCGGTGCTTGAAAATCCGTCAAGACCAACGGCGAATCAAGATTCAAGCGGGTGCGCCGCTTGCTCGCGCACCGGGCTTCGGCTTCTCAGATCTCACGATCGGCAGTGTCAAAATAGCAAATCTGAGGGCACGCCTTCGCCATTGTGCCGCGCGAAAAGTTGCTGGAACGAACCTCAACCCGCCCAGCTGCCGGAACAGATCGATGCAGCCGGCGGAAGCCGGCGCCGCCATTCGGAGCCCACCGCCGCCTTCTTGACCTCAGACGACTCCAATCGTGCCTGCTCTGGCTGCTGCGGCTCTCCTCGCCCGCTGCGCGCGGAGCAACGTAGCTTCTCAGGGCAAGGGAAGTTAGTCTTCGCCTTGGATCCTTCTATAATTCCCTCGCCGCAGCCGTCGTTAAAGCCCTGGGCCGCGCCTCCTCGGCCGGCTGCTCAAATGCGTTCCCGCCAGCCAAAACCCTACTTTTCTTTCGTCGGATCTCGAATCTCGGCGCCGTACCTCCCTATGGGACGCCTTTCGCACGCCTCTAAAATGCACCTCCTGATTCCGGCGGGGGCTGCGGCGGTTTCTCGCAGCGCCGTGCGGCCTTGTCCTTCTCTTTGCCTCCCTTATTGATTAATAAGAAAGGAGTGCTTTAAAACGACTTCGTTGGATTTGAGGGGGAGGGAGCGGGTGCATTTGAGGAGCAAAGGGGGCAGAAGCGACTTTAATAGAGGGGATGAATGGTGCGCGAGCGTGGAAATTGAAAATTATTGCGGCGCAGTTCTACCTTCGCTTTTGACTGCCTCCCTCACCGCCGCCCTCCCTCCCTAAGCGTTGGCGGCCTTTCATATTGCCGTCTGCTTTATTAACACCTCTCTCCTTACACCCACATCTGTTACCCGCTTTCTTATGAAGTTAGTTGAGGTTGGGCATTTGTGCGCTGCGATTTACGCTGCGTCTTTATTTAGATAAATGTTGCGTGAATTAGAAAGTTATCCTTTTTCAGAATAGAATAATTAATGGGGTTGGACGACCGCGATTACGTGGCGCAGGCCAAAAGGGGACACGCAGGCCTGCGGCAGGCGGGCAGCGGCGGAATTAGGGCGGCGCTTTCTTTCTTTCTCTCGCCCCGCCACCCATGTAACTGACGGCCGTTAAAGTGCGGAGTGGTGGCGACCGGCCTGGGATTTAGAGAAGCGGATGTCGGTGACTGGCGGTAACGCGGGTCTGGGGAAGACGTGGCGCGCCCCACCATCTGTCGCCATAGTCCGCATCCTCGCCGTGAACTTGATCGGCTGTGCGGGTGGCGCCCGCAAGGGAAGTTGTCCCGGCGGTTCGAGCGATTAGTTTCGTAGCCGGGCGTTGGGCGGGCCGTACGGTAGGTGGTGACACGTCGTCGGTGGTGAGGGGCCGGCATCGAATCCCGTGCGGATGACGCGCCTTGAGGGGCTGAGCTCGTGTTCCCGCGCTGAGGAGACGCAATTATTGTGGTAATTTGCACGGCTTGTTTTTTTTTTTTTCAGATACCACCCTTGCTCTACTTTTGTAATTTATTTGTGTAATAACTACCTGTGTAATTATTATATATATTGTGGAGAAGTCTTGCCTTTGTTGCGAAAATTCTTTACTATTTTAAATCTCAAACGGCTTCAATATATATGCTAGGAAAAACCCACTCTCCTTTTTCTGGTGGAATTTATTTTCTTTGCCATTACTGTTGATGTTAAATAATAAAACAGTCAATATAGTGGCGGGGTGAGCGTTGATTAGGGCGCGCTCACTATCTTCAGAATCTATGGTTTTGCAGTTGAGCTTAGCTTCAGCCTACAGCAAATAGTAACTCGTGTAACGAGAACGGGGATAGTTCTCCTTGGGGGGCGTGGTTTTCCCGACGCATCAAGTCAGTTGATGAACTTGATGTGGGGAAACTAAAGAACTGAGTGAGTTTCTAAAATATAGTGCAGTATAATTTGCAGGATATGGTTGACGGTTCTAACTAAAAACCTCCTTAGCCTAAAAACTAAAAAGATCATGTGGCGGTCATTGGATCTATCTCATCCAATGGTTGAGATTAGAGCTTATACTGCAGTGAATCCAGATTCAGTGATGGCAATAAATACCATTATTAAAGAGTGTAATAAATTGATCTGCCATTAAAGAGTGTAATAAATGTCATTATTCTTCAAAAAAACAAACACCTCACATAACTAAATCTGGATTCACTGCAATAAATGTCATTATTCTTCAAAAAACAAACACCTCACATAACTGAATCTGGATTCACTACAGTGAATCGAGATTCACTCATACGTGTCTTCGTTTTTCAACTGGAAATCCTCACCTTATATATGAGTGAATCTAGATTCACTATAGTGAATCGAGATTCACTGTGAATCCAGATTCAGTTATGTGAGGTGAAACTGGATTCGCTGGATTGAATCTGGATTCAATCCAGTGACAACAGGAAAAAATTTTGGTGGTCCCACCGTCAATTAGTCTGATCGGTGGGGGATTTTGTGGTGGGAGACGGTGAGTCATTAAGCACCAATGAGAGTTTTGTGAGGGAAAATTAATCTAATGAAGCGATCGAATCTCATCTCCGCAAAAGGGTATTCGGAAGTCATAGTAGGAGTTTAGTGTTTATCACTTTGTTCATAATGATCGGGTTATCCCTAAGAATATTACATTTAACATTCTTCCGGGAACTTCCCGTTACATGAATTATCCACTCCTAGCTTTCTTTGCAAAACTGGGTGTAACGATGAGTACGCTATCCTCAGTCGCATGTTCGGGTTATCCTTAAGAATATAAGATTCTCCAGGAACTTCCCGTTACATAAATCATCCACCCCCAGCTTCCTTTGCGAAATCGGGTTTAACATTGTACTTAGTTGGATGACCGAGAAGCAGTTTATACTCATATACTCTTTGGAGCGTAGGAAGGAGCAGTTTATACTCTTATACTTGTCGGATTCTTCATTCGACTTAATTAAGCGATATAACGCCGGCTTCAACCAAGGTTTGAATGCTATTCTTGAGAGCGAAGCAATCCTTGGTGGGGTGGAGGATCCTCCTGTGGTACGCACAATACTTTGGATCCAAAATGTTATCAGCTTCCTCCTGATTTGTGATGGGTGGAAGCTTAATCTTGTTGTTTTCAAGGAGAGATTCGAAGATGGCTGGAACGTCCTCGTCCTTGAAGGAATACTCTTTTTGGAGTCTCGGGTCCGAAGTCTTTTGCTGCCTTCGGGATTGTTGTTGCGACGTTTGATTAGTACCAACAGCAGCTGCAGGTGCCTTGCCCTTACCACGGGAGGCAAAGTTCGAGTTCGGAGGATTGGCCGTCGGTTGGCTCCCCTCGGCCTTCTTCCTTCGGAGGAAGCGTTCGGCTTGTTCACCTCGCACCTTCAAGTCTTTCTAAGTGTTAGACGGTGCGACTCCCATAACTTCCAATATCTCAATAGATAGGTTGTTATGATATGTCTGAAGGATGAAGTCCTCCGTTATCGGATCTCGGAAGTTCATTGCTTTATTCCGGAAGCGTTTGACGAAGTCGTCGACTGTCTCGTCATCTTCTTGTTCCTCATCGAAAAGTGTCCTGATGGATACCTCGTCATCGTCCTCAAAGAAGTTACCAAGGAATGAGTTCTCCATATCGTCCCAGTTGTTAATACTTCCGGGCTTGAGACGGCGGTACCAATCGAAGGCCGGCCCGCGAAGGGTGCCAACGAATGACCGAACCATCAAGGCTTCATTGCCGGAGATCATACCCAAGTGGGACTTGACGTAGATCAGATGTTGAGTGGGTGAACCCTTCCCGTCAAACGGCGTGAAGTTAATCAGGTTGAACTTCGCCGGATACGGGATCGAATCCCACCTTCTCGGGTAAGGACACAGAATGCCGGTCCTCTTCACCTCCCGAACAGACATCAGGGCTTCGATTTTTCTTATTTTCTCATCCTCGCTCGTATCGGGCTTTGGACGATTCTTAAGAGGAATAACGGGGCCACCCCCGGCGTCGTTGTTTTTAGTAGGGTCACCCCCAGCGTTCTGGTCAACGGGAGGGTTATCAGGATTGAGACGTTCATCTACATCTGAATCGCTACCTGCTTGGTAAGCAGTGTTGCGACGGCTGGATTCGCCAATTTGATTTGACAAAGCTCGGATTTGTTGGTCATGTTCTTCCCTCATCCGCCGCATAGTCATTTCCATTTCAATTAGTCATTTCCATTTCAATCTTGAATGCCTCTTTCTGCTTGGTTAGAGCATCCTCAACCATTTTAGTTGCCTCCTCGGTGTTAATCATAAATACCTCGCGGGATTGCCCTGGGCTAGATACCGTATTTTCAGAAGCGACTGCAGAGTTAGCATCCGATACTTCATCATCCGAGGATAACCCTCTCTGCATTCTTTGGAAGCGACTGCAGAGTTAGCATCCGATACTTCATCATCCGAGGATAACCCTCTCTGCATTCTTTGGTAGTGGTCCATGATCGCAACCGGGTTAGACGATGCGATACAAGCAGGTCAGAGCTAGAAGGTCGAATTGATTTTCCTTTATTAACCATATTGATGGTAACCTCTGGGGGTTCGTCACCTTGAACGACCGATCGTTTCTTACGGAGGCGCTTTAGATTAGACTTATCCTTTCCGTTGGAGATCCTCTCAAATACCGAGACCCTCTGCGGAGCGGTCTTGGGGCAGCTACACACTGATAATACTGCCCTGATAAGTTCGACGCACGGGCAGTGAGATTTTGTTTCTCGGGTATATCTCTTCCGAGACTTGTTCATACCCCCAGCCCGATAGTACAACTCATCGGTCAGATGACCAGAGCAACCTATCGTACGTTGACACAACTCCCCAAGTATAACGTTGTCATCGTCAGATGAATACGTTTCTTTCAGGGGATTTGCTGCTTTATCAGCGTTCTCAAGAGTCACATGTTTAGAACTACACTTTTGGGAGCGCAAGATCTCAACAGGCTCCTGGTTTTGAATATACACCCTCAGACGGGTGGAAAATGGAGTTTTCCTTTTATAAGAAGGCTTGTTATTGTTGAGAGGGCGTGTGCGACCCCCAGCTCGACGAGTTGCTCGGGGTTCAGTCACCGGACCCAAACGTTCCTTGCTCAGAACTTTGCCTCGATCCTCGTGCAAAGGACCCAGGCGATCAACTATCCTCACCTTGAATCGGGACAAATCCATGTTGTCGTGGGGCTCCACCAGAGGTGCGAAACTCGAAGGGATCAACGTAACCGGTGCAGAACGTCTTCTGTCTCGACCCTGGCGCGGGTCAGATTTAAGTGACCGACGGGTTGGAGGGTCGGATTCAAGTGACCCGCGAAGTGGAGGGTCGGATCCAAGTGACCCGCAAAGTGGAGGGTCGGATCCAAGTGACCTGCGATTTGAAAGGTCGGATCCAAGTGACCTGCAAATTGGAAGGTCGGATCCAAGTGACCTGCAAAGTGGAGGGTCGGATTGGAGTGACCTGCGTTTTGGCGGGTCGGATTGGAGCGACCTGCGTTTTGACGGGTCGGATTGGAGTGACCTGCGTTTTGGCGGGTCGGATTGGAGCGACCTGCATTTTGGCGGGTCGGATTGGAGTGACCGGGTAGAAATTGGAGTTTTCCCTTCATGAGAAGGCTTGAAATTGTTATGAGGGCGTGTGCGACCCCCAGCTCGACGAATCGCTCGGGGTTCAGTCACCGGACCCAAGCATTCTTCGATCAGAACTTTGCCTCGATCCTCGTGCAAAGGACCCAGGCGATCGACTATCCTCACTTTGAATCGGGACAAATCCACGTTGTCACGGTGCCCCGCCGGAGGTACGGAACTCACAGGGATCGACGAAACAGGTGTAGAACATCTTCTGCCTTGACTCTGGCGAGGGTCGGATCCAAGTGACCTGCGAATTGGAGGGTCGGATTCAAGTGACCTGCGATTTGAAGGGTCGGATCCAAACGACCTGCAAAGTGGAAGGTCGGATCCAAGTGACCTGCGATTTGGAAGGTCGGTTCCAAGTGACCTGCAAATTGGCGGGTCGGATTGAAGTGACCTGCAAATTAGCGGGTCGGATTGAAGTGACCCGCGATTCTCGATCTTTTCGGCTGCCGTTTTAGATTTTGGTCTCCAAGTTTGATGCAGTCTTGGTTGTTTCTTAGCTATGTCCTTCTTCTGCATCTTTTGTGCTTTTTGCACAAGAATTCGCGTGCGCGCAAGCGCGCGACGCTTTTGAATTCGCTCCTCCAGAGTTGAACGGATTCTTTTGATTTGGATCCATTCATTTGCTATTGGTTTGGAGGGAAGGACATCTGTCCGCTGTTGGGGTGCTTGGCGTTGCCTAATTTTCAGATCCGCCTCGTAACGGATCCCGTCAATTGACTCTAAGGCTCTAGCGATTTGGCGCGCACAGCGTTGGCGCTGCCTTTGACGAGTTCTCTTTGATAAAATAGGCACGCCTTCTGTACTCAACTCCTTGATTGAGGAGGAGTTCAGATCTGCAGATCCGGACTCATTGGAGGCCGGAAGGGCGTTGTAAGGTTTAGCTACCGCAACAACGGGGGCGTTGATCTTCCTTCGCTTGCGAGAGGCGGAGGATCTGGAGGAGGAGGACGACAGATATTCCTCGAACTTCAGTTGGTCGAACTCGTACTCGACCACTTCTTCAACCGGGATGCAGATCCGAGGTTGCGACAAAACAAACGCAGAGATCGTTTATCGATCTTCTGCTTGCGTGGGATCTTTGCCTGTGCCGGGGTTTATCCGTGGACCGCCTTAGATCTGGATCCGGTTGATGGAAAATTCGGCAGAGCTTCGCCTTCGTCGAGGAAGTATTTGATTTGAAGCGCTGAGATCGACCAAGCGAAATCATGGCTCTTCTCGAGATTAAGACCAAGCCTAATCTCAAGGGACGGACGAACGGGGTTCAGATCCTTCGAATAGCTCCTTCTTTATGCCGAAGTTCGCCAGGATCTGATTTGCCTTCGCTGAAATTCGTGCTCCTTGACTCCTCAATCCGGCAGCACCTCCTCGTCTTGATAATCAATCGCCCCTGAAAAATGGAGGCCTTTGACTCATATTTATAGGCCTCGAATGCGGTTATTTGGATGAGAACAAGTGATTTGGCTCTATCTTCAGTTGACAACAGCCTAACCACGTTTGTAGATGATATCAAGTCAGTTGGGAACCTCTGGAACCAACAAATCTCGAGAAAAATCATCAAAAACCGAACCCGATCGAAACTCAGCGCCCCGCGCAGGACGGACCAAACCAACCCGCGCCCGCGCGGGTCGGATCATTCCGACCCGCGCTTGCGCGGGTCGGATCATTCCGACCCGCACGGGCGCGGGTCGGTTTGGTCCGTCCTGCGCGGCGCGCTGAGTTTCGCTGATTTCTTGTGTTTTACGACTTTTCCGATCTTCCAGGACTTGTAGTTTCTCCCGTTTTACTCATCCGTCGTGTTGACTTGTATGCTCTACGCGAGTTGATTAATGTACGTTGATTGACGCCATCGTGAACTGATTGACGCGCGCACTGATTGACATGCACGAGCTGAATGATGCGTGCGTGTTAACTGACTGTTGGGCGCGTTTGTATGCTTTGAGTTGATTAACGCGTGCGGTCCACTTGGTGTTTTCCATTGTGGTGGTTCGTTGTCGTGTCATCAACAGTTTGCCGATTTGCTTTATGCGCTTGTCGGCATTGGATAATCCTCTTTGATTCGGATAACGACGTTCATCACCTTCTCTTTGTCTTGAGCTGTGTGCGGGCACCCATAGGCATTTTTAGACGCCTACACCGACCACAAAGAATAAGAAGGTTTACACGCGGTCCGAAAATCGGACTGTCCACGAGGATAAGCTTCTTGTGTCTGCTTGGCTGAACACGAGCCAAGACGCCATCCAAGCGACGGGGCAACACAAAGATAAGTTTTGGCACAGAGCTAACGACTACTTTATCTAATACTCTACTGATCCAACGAATCGCTCACCAAACCAAATGATGCACCGTTGGTCAACGATTCAACTGTCTGTCAACAAGTTCTGCGGGTGCGTTGCTCAGATTGAAGGAAGACAAAGATCTGGTAAAGGAATTATTGACCAGGTAAATATTTAACTTATATGTTTTTATGTAAATATTTAACTTATATGTTTGATTTTTCTAAATTTAATTCTTGTGTAGACTGCAGAAGTAAAAGAATTATACCAATCTCTTTATGGTAAGCCATTCGTGTTTGACCATTGCTGGGTTGAGTTGCGTCATCATCAAAAGTGGATCCAAAAAATAGAAACTTACAATAAAATTCGATCATAGTCGAGAAGAACCACAAACTCTGATTCCTCACCCAACAATTCCATGCCAGCAACCCCCATCGAGTTGAACACTGACTCGGATAATGTTATAGCAAGGCCTGAAGGGAGGAAAGTGGCAAAACTCAAGAGGAAACAAAATGTGGAAAACTCTGAGTCCGCTAAGTCCATCATGGGAGAGGCTTTTGCGTGGATAAAGCAAACCAACAAAGAAAAAATAGAGCTAAAACAGAAGAAACAAGATGACAGTATCATGAAGATGGATCTCTCAACACTCAATTCAGTTCAACGGTAATACTTTGAAATGCGTCAGGCAGAGATATTGGAGAGGTGGATGTATAAGGGTTCTTCCTAATTAGCATATATTGTACTCGCATCACATCCTCATTAGTTCTTCCTAATTATCAAATATTATTTTGTGATTAATTTTATGATTGTATTTGAAGCTAAAAAATTTGACATTGAATGAAAAGAACTTCATTATTGAAAAAGAAATTGGCGTAGTAAAATATTAAAATTGAAAGTATCCAATGGTTAGAAATGAAATACAAGAGGTTTAAATATAATTGAAAGTAATGGGTAAAATATTAAAATAGAAGAGAGGTTTTTTTGATATTGTTGGAGCTCCTAACTAGGAGCTTATTGGAGCTCCATAAAAGAAGGAGAGCCTCCCAAGACTTATTTTTTTAATTTTTTATTCTAAAATGCTTGAGAGCTCTTGAGAGTTTGCTAACTAGGACTCCCAACTGGGAGCTTGATGCTCTTGCTCTTACTCAAAAGAGACGCCATAACTTCTCACGGTCGTATTCGATGCAGTCGGCTTAGCAGGTGGGCTGTTGCTCGGTTAAACAGCCGATCGATGCTTTTGAGCCTCTAAATGAGTTGGAAGGAGAGTTTCACCTCTCCGTCAGCGGTTATCGAGTATGCAGCAACTAACAAGCATAAATACTAATTGACACAATCACAGAAAGTGATCTGTGTATCCAGCTATTACACAGACTGAGGGAGAGCAAAAGGGAAACAGATCGACTTAACATCTTTGTTCAAGCTCGAAGCACATAATTCACTCGTAAAGGAAGACTAATACATTGACACACAAACTACACAAAGGAGCAGGCAGAACAAGACACGCATAGTACACGGGAACAATTTGGCATGACAAAATCATAAGCTGAATGACCGCGACAAAGAAAAGGAGACTAAGATTTAGGTGTCCAATAAGTTTTAAGTACCATATTACAATGGCGAATTCTCCCAGATGCTTAGCTTCCTGTAATTCACCTTGCTCACTCAGCATAAGGCACGCAAACCCTCTGCAGTCCCGGCCCAGAAGTCATATCCTCCCATAGAAGATCAGAGAGGGCCAGTGTCAGCTCCCCAACCCGTCCTACAGTCAAAATAAAAAAACAAATTAGAAATGCAGAGGGTTCAAGGTCAGCTCTTAATCGTAGATTCTAATATTATCCTCTCTTATCTATAGTTTCATGAGCCATGAATTTGGCAATAACATGAGAGTGTCGACATCAGGTGTATAACTGGTTAAAAAAAATTCATAAAATTTTTACGAAGCCAAGCTCCATAAGGAACTCATTCAACGGGAAGCTAATTAGATAACAATTAAACTAGATAAGTAAAGGAAGTAATTACCATCCCCAACTGGGTGATCATCCCACTCAATTATAGGTAATAAAGGAAGCCCACTTCCTACATACATCATTTCAGCAGACTTCTTCGCTTCTTCAATAGTAATGTCTCCAGTTCCCACACTTTTCAGTTGGCCCTTCTCAACCAATTTAGGTGCCAGAGCGAGAAGCCTCTTGGCCGTGCAGCCGCTGAGGATTTTATCAAACGATGGAAGGAGAAGCTCCTTGTCTTTGCTTATGAATGCAACATTGACATTAGGACCCTCAGCAACGTAGCCTTGCTCATCAGCCCATATAGAGGCAAAGGCGCCCTTCTCTTCAGCTTCCATCACTGAGAGGACATTAGGAAGGTAGTTGACACTCTTCATTGTTGCAAAGAGAGGAGGTTTCATGGGAACAGTGGATGTGATGACCTTCACTCCTTCCTTGCATTGAGAAAAGCCATCATCGATGACCACTGCATAGAATGTAGGCGCAGGACAGCCTGCTGATGATAGCAAGAAGTTACCAGGCCCTGCGCTCAGCCAGTATCTGATTGAGCCTTTCTTGCATTTTGATGCTGCCGTCATCTGGATAAGTATGGTTTTCAGAGTTTCACGAGGGAAGGGGGACGATATTTTCGCTTTTGCAGCTGACCTCAAGAACCGGTCGAGATGGGTGTCTAGCTCATATAAGTATCTGTAGTTGGTATGTAAAAGAGAGAGAAATATAAGTATAGTGACAGAGAGATGGATTTTATAGGTATGCTACTGCTTCCCCTGTAAAAATTTAAATTAAAAAAAAAAAACACATTGCACAAAGTGATAGCCTTGTATATCTTATGCATCCAATCCTCTAGGTTATAGTTTGAGTTAGTTTCATTGCCAATGAAGTGAAACACAGGGCCAAACTCTGTAGTGTTTATCTGTTGTGTAATTATGTAGACTGTAGTTTTAGTTTCTTATTCTCAATTCTCAAACAGAGCACTTAAAAAACGGCAATGTGCTTTAAACATAATGGTTGAGTTTCAGCTGTAACACTATCATTAACTCTAAAGAACTGGAGCATGAAAGACGTGAAGAAGTGGAAAAAGTATGCAATTGTTATCTGCATCTATGAAGCACTTGATATCCTAGCAGCACCATAATGCAGCAAACTGGTTAAAGGATACAAGAGCTTAAAAGCCTTAAATCCCAAACTGATAATTGGATAGATACTTTTGCATGAGTTTGAGAAATAATCATGGTCAACACTTGAGGTAAAAGTTAGAAATCTCATTAGTATACGACTTCCTTTTGCTCATTCATGTCATCTATCCTTTGTTAACTTTATAAAAAATAATTGGCAGATACCTTAAATTTCTATCTACTCCATGCTTACTTTTCTAAGTATGCTGAATATTCAAGGTTATTCAGTTATGTAATGAAACAGAACTTAATCTTCATTAAGTCAATTTACATGGATTGATGTTTATATGGAAAATCTATGCAGTCTATAAGAAGGTTATGAAAACAAAAAAAGCACGGAAGATAACCATCAACTGAGTTGTGTGAATAACATACCTCTAATGCATGGTTGATCAAATGAGAAGAAAATGATTCTCAAGAGTAAAATATATTTACCAATACAGGTTAGGATGAGATAATGAACGGTAATCATAGTTGTCAAATTTGAAAAGGATTCATGAAGATGATAGAAAAACACATGACCCATCCAGCATGGATCACATAATTGATTTGTACAAAAATATAAATTAATTCTCATTAGGAAAGAGAAGGGAGGGGAAAAAGAAGAAGAAGAAGAAGATGGAAAAGGGAAAGTTATCCAGAAATTATGTGATGATTCCGGAAGAAGTTCGATATAGAAGAACTCTCAAGCAATTTAGATACTAATCGCAAATTACAATTTTTTAGCAAATGAATGATGGGGATATATGGATTTGAGCAAACAAGTTGAGGCAGTGCAATAGTTACATTTAGTTCAAACTTGGACATTCTTATTACTTTTTATAACCATTAGAGGCAAAAGTTCTTACAAATCAGGTGATATTCTCCCATGTCCACTGTTTCCTTACCTCTTTTATGTTTCGCACACTCTTAAACATGTCAAGAAGTAACAAATTGCAAGAGTAATATGAGAAAAGTCATGGGTAATTTAATTGCTCATAAAAATATCATTACTTGAACATATCTGCGAAAATGAAAGACAATACTTTGTGTAAATGCCAAAACTACATAAAAATATCATTACTTGAACATATCTGCGAAAATGAAAGACAATACTTTGTGTAAATGCCAAAACTAGCTATAGATGTATATTTGGGATTTTTTTCCATCACTATACAAACATGATTTGAACACCATTATATATCTTCTCCACTTTCCTGTAAAATATCTTGCTATATCATGCACAGGAAGAAGGACATGACTAAAATATTATACAGTACTGAGTTTAGTATTTCAGCAGCAAAGGTAATACTGCGTAAAATTGTGGATTGAAGTAAACGGGAAACATCAAAAACTTAAATGGTAAAGGAAATGTGCCCACCCGTCCATGAGCATGGCAGTATCAAAAACACCATGGCCTCTATGAACCATGTGATCATCGATGGGAATACTCATCATTGCCGGATCAAAAACAGATGAATTAATCAAAGTATGGTTAGGGTTAGAGATCGGTGAGGGTGAGGTCGGAGGGTGGAGGGTGGGGTGAGGGTGAGTTTGAGGGCTAAGGTTAGGGTTAGGGTTAGGGGAGGGTGAAGGTGAGGGTGAGGGTGAGGGTTAGGTGATGGTGAGGTGTATCAAAAACACCATGGCCTCTATGAACCATGTGATCATCGATGGGAATACTCATCATTGCCGGATCAAGGGTAATCCCACCAAAGAAGCTCGAATACATTGCTGGGTAGGGTTGCTTCTTTCCTGAGTCCCATTTCCCTTGCAACTTTTCGAGCACCTAGCGCATCCAAGTCATAGTTGCATCAGAAACCAAAACAAACATCCAGTAAAGTGAGGCTATATTTTTGGGTCATAGTTCAGTTCGATCAGTTCCAAAATCAATTTGACTCAAGTCAAAACAACTAATTTTAATCCACATACTTATACCTGGCTCGCGGAGTAAACTGGAATACTGAGATCAACAGCCATTTCTTTACCTTCTGCTTCATGGGGGTGGAAAAAGAGGTTATATCAAGGTGAGATAATTAAGAGAATTAAGATAACTGTAACTAGTGTTCGTAAAAATGCCCCCGTAGAATTAATGAAGACAAAAAAAAAAAAAGGATACAAAACCTGAGATTGGTGAACGATCCGTAGTGAATAATAGCTAGAGTAGGTACCAAAGAACTAGGTACGCTCCTATTTATAAAGTGATGAAGCAGATGAGGGGTAACGTTGAGTCATCAGATTCCAGATGTTTGTCGAGTAGCAGAGGAAAGGAGTTCCGGGCTAAAAGGAAAGTTGCAGGCGAAGGGAACCTCTTTTTTTTTAGCCTCTTTCTTTCACCAAACCTCCTGCTCTTGAATTTCTTGTGTTTTTAATTTGGGAAGATGCGTTTGTGATTCCAGCACCAGAGCGCACGCACGCATGCTGAGAAGGAAAAGACAACGTACATGACAAATCCCCCCTGTGCCCAACTAATTTTACTTTTTAAAGTATTTATTATTGTTAGTAACGGTGCGGTCTACCCAATTGAGTTGGTGGGTACTAAGCGGGCTCAGGGCGAGATTACATTCGGAAAACGTAATCTCTATACAAGAGAATTATTTATCTTTATGTATGATTATACACGATTTACATTGGTATCAGAGCGAGATTAGGGTTTGCATCTTATCTTGTTTATATGGTTTAGATCTAATTGCATTTTTGTATATATTTTATTTTGTATATTATTGCATTAGATCTGAAGTTTCTTGATGGTGATGTTGGTCCCTGGAATAGAAATTTAGGATTTTTATTTATGAAAAGATTTATTTTTATTAAAAATTAATCGTTTGGTGTAAAAATCTAATTTTGACACCGGGATGTCATATCTACATTAAAAATCTAACTTTTATGAACTAGTGGGAAATTATTAATAAATCAAGGATTTCTTACATTTTTTTGAGATCTAAAAAAATTTAAATTTTTTCAGAATTTTTGAAACATTTTTTCTATTTTATGAAAATTTAAAATTTTAAAAAAATTTGAAAATCGTAGATCTCATCGTCGTCGACTCTAAGGTGCTGACGGTGGTGGAACCAAAGGTTGGGGGCCCCGACGCTAGGGGCCCTAGAGTTCCCAGCCACCCCACCACCGCCAACACCCAAGTGCAGGTGATCTCTTTGAAAAAAAACAAAAAAAAAGAAAAAAAAACTATATTGGCCACCGCCGGTGCCAAGGGCGCTGGCGGTGGTGGGGGGATCCGGTGGGTTGTTGCTCCGGTGCTAATGCACCGGGAGGCCTGCCATTGCTTGCACTGCGTCCATTATATGATGGGGGCTTTCTTTCAAAAAAAGGACGTCAGCGCTACCCGTGTGGGATACCAGTGCGGGTTAGCTTAGTCCACTGCCGTCGGCGAACACAGGCAGTTGTTCGTTTGGCGTTGAACCCTGACATTGGGGTGGCGTCTGACACATTTGGGCAGCATCGTCGCCACTGCCACCTAGATCAGACCCCTAGGGTTTCTTAAAACCTAGGGGCAAATCTGTAAGTAAGGGTTTTTATTTAATTTAATTTTAAAAATTGAAGAAAGCTATTTTTAAATCAAAATTTTATTTAAAAATAATAAAAATCTTTAAAATTCTGGGAAAATGTCATATGTTTTTACTATTTTTCTTCAGATATTTTAGAAATTTCTGATGTCCATCCCACTAGACTTCATAATATAGTTGTTTTTGGATTTAGAAATTTAATTCTTAAACTTTAGAAGTTTAGAAAAGAATTTATACACCAAAAGTTGAATTATAAAAATCATTATAAAATTTTAAAGATTTTATGGGTAGCTATTCCAGTTAGAGCACCCAGGGTGCATAACAATTTCACGAGAAACGAAAAATCCTAATCTAATTAACAAGACAAAAAAACATCGTTAAATTAAAATTGTGAAATTGTTTGTTTATGTTTGTGAAATTAACAAAAAATATCGTTAAATTAAAAAAATATATGTGTCATATCGAGCACCAAAATATCTCCATCTGACCACTGGAGGACACAGATTCATTCTAACTATAACTGATTACTTCTTGAAATTAGCAGCCCTTCAACAAGTTTACTTAGAAATGTTGCCAGTTTCTTTACACACCATGTCAATATACCATTTAAGCATACACAAATGGATAGTCCACAATAACAGACTTTATTTCCTTAGTCATGCATATGGGCAATTCTGCAATAAGTTCTTAATTGAAGATGTGGCCTCCACACCTTACATTGTGGTAGTTACAAGTTAGGAGAGGCCTTAATAAGACCATCATCATGATAATGAAGAAATTCATCTCAGGGAACAAACATGACTGGGATGAGAAATGGGGTATGCATATAAGCTTATCACACCACTGTCTGGAATCCGGTAGAGTATACACCGTTCGTCATGGTGTATGGGTGTGAAGCTGTCATCTCGCTAGAAACCTAAATCCCATCACTTCGCACTGCATTGGCAACATAAATGACCATCGAGAACAATGCTAACCTTAACCTTTAGGAGGTAGAAGCATTAGACAAAAACCACTTGGCCGCTCAACACACATTGAGCTCTATCAAGCAATACTCTCCTAGGCATTCAATAAGAAAGTCAACAATCCAAAAAGACGACATGCTCATGACCATGCGATGACCAATAATCCCAACAGACAGTTCACAGAGGAATTCAATGAGAAACGGAAAGGGTCAATCATAATAGAGTCTGTCTATTTGAATGGCGCCTATTTTCTCATTGATGAGAAGGAAAATTTTTAGATATTCACGATCAATGGCCAACACTTGAGGAAGTACTACCCCAGATTACCTACATTACAAAAAGATGTAAAATCCTCCGGGTGTTTGGTATTTTGTCAGATAGTGAGTTTAGGAGTGTTTGGGTGACTCAAGTCATTCTTTTGTAGTGAAATTGTATCGGATGAATTTTGTTGAAGTATTGTAAGATAATATGACAATAATCAAATATCATACCCACAACAAATATAAGTGTTTTTATTAATAATATCAAAAGCAAAGTTGTGTTGCATACAAAAGATGAATAATATAAAAAAGAAGAGGAAAAAAAGAAATAAAATGAAAAGAACAAGACCAAAATTACAAACCCCCTAACCCCTATAATATCATTGCTCAATAATGGCTTATAGCTCCTTCTCATGGGTGAACGATTCATCCTTGAAGCCCTTAATCGCTAATTCTTGAATGCATTAATGGAGAGTCGTGTTGCTCATATTAGCAAGGTTATCAATTTTAGATTGAGCCTCCGCAATCTCCTTCTCCTTTAATGCAATCTCATTTTGGATTTGGAAATCCTCCTCAACAAGGGACTATGCCTCCACTTGAAGTTCGTGCAAATACTTTGACATCTTTTCAAGCATGGATTGCCAACACTGCAGGTGCTCATTAGCACGCTGGGCCAATTGTCATGTTATCTTGACATCCACTTCATGATGATAGGTAGTGCAATAGACATTCTCCATCTAAGCCTTTAGATCACTAATAGCTTGGGTGCATACTTTGATCTTCTCCTGAACCTTAGCTCCTTGACCTTGGATATCAGCAGATAACTGATCATGAAGGCCTTGTGCAAGACATTTAGCACCCGGCACTCACAATTCTTGTCATTCAACCACCTCAACAATGAACACACCTCAAATATCTTTTAAACTAGCAATCACTTTAGAATGAGATAGAGTCTCAAAACTATCCAAACAATTATTCAAGATGCGGAGCAAGTCTTTAGGTTAGCGGTCCTCTTCATCATAATCACAAGACATCGCCTTATGATGTTATAGAAGTCGTCAATGGTGTCTATCTTGAATTTGGGAGCAGGATCCTCATCCTCATCTATCGAAGCGAGAAGAGGAGATAGAGTTGGTTGTAGACATAATGGTGCGGCAACATAAGTTGATGTTAGGAGAGTGATTCCCAAAATAAAACTGGATGATTGATCTAAATGAGGTATGATGGGGTATATATAGGAAAAACCCAAAGCTAAGAAGAACCCAAGAAAAATTCTAAAAAACCCTCAAAAACTGAAAATACTCAAAACTAGCCGTTATAGACTGAAAAGACCAAAATACCCTAAAATCCAGCACTCTGAAAATTTGCGTATCTATATTTGTAGAATAAATTAAAAATAGTATATAAACTCTAAAAATAATGAAATTATGAGGGAAGGTTATAGACATGTATATGAATATGTTAGAGAAAGAATTTATAAAATATCACAACTCATTTGTGAGAAATAAATGTTTTAAAACAGATATTCTAGATTCTAAAAACTGCTGAAACATTTGATTTTGTAAAATCAATTCAGTATAGTAAATCAACTCCAAAAATGATAAACTTTTTAGAAATGATTATAAACATTTAATAGAACATGTTACAAAAGTAATTTTTTAAATTTCGTTTCCTATTTGTGAAATATAATTTATTTTATAAACTATTCAAGAATACGAAATTGTCAAAACTTGATTTTGATGAAATTTATTCCAAACAAGTTTTGAAATACTTTCCAATAGATTAATAGACTTGAGAAAAGATATAAAATAGTGTAAAAAAAATCTTTAATCCATAAACACATTATTTTATAAATAAAAAATAATTTAACTTGAAAGCGATAAACCGAAAACGTGTATGTGTATAATATTTGAGCTTTAAGCATTAACACACGATAAACCGAAAACGTGTATGTGTATAATATTTGAGCTTTAAGCATTAACACACAGAGTATAAACATTATACCCAAGATTGATGTATAATATTTGAGCTTTAAGCATTAACACACAGAGTATAAACATTATACCCAAGATTGATCTTCAATAGAGCTCGTCTTGGTAAACATGGATGAAGCTTGAACTTGAATCTTTGACTTGAATTGTGCATAACTTCACTTTGATATCCCTCCAACCTCCATTGGATATGATCATGAAAGCTCGATTCCATCCATCCTCCAACTAATTGTTTGTCTAGAATAAATAAAAAAATACAAACACTAGATAAATAATATTAGTTGTAAATTGTTTGTTAAAACATCATCAAAACAAAAAGGCCAACAATCTTTCCCTTTTTGATGATGACAAATAATTTACACAAGAAGTATATATAAAATAAACAATAAAGTATTATACTCAAAAACATAAATATACTCACATATTTCTCCCCCTTTGGCAACATAAAAAATGAGGATATAAAAAAATAGGAAAGCGAAAGATCCCCCTACCTATATGCATGGTGAGTATAGAAATAAATAATAAGGAATAGCTCTCCTATCAAAAAGCCGTAATGAATATATGCAATGATAACCAAGACAAACATATGGGAGCAAGCATAGATGAAAACATGCTAGGCAAAACTCACATAGAATATGACAATAAGGACACATAAAGATATATCAATATAAAAAAGTGTGTCTCAAAACACAAACATAAAAACAATGTATAAATAGATTTATGAAATCAAAAGAAAAAAACATGAGAATCATGAAAAAAAAGTTTTCAAATGAAAACAAATTACTCAAATAAAATCATAAATCAATGAATCCAACCAATATCAATTTCAACAAGAAATCAAGAGAGGCAACCACATCAACTCATATAAACATATATCACCTGATAAACATAAAACAAATCAGGGAGGTTGCTTAAACACAAACCTCTCATGAAAAATCAAAACCAATAAAATGAAAACAAGGGAATTTGACTTAAAAAAATTGTTCTCATTTACAAAAATTTCAAAACACATTTTTCAAAAACCAAGAAATAAAAAATTAAAAACACTAAGAATCTTGATTTAAAATCAAACTTGTTTTGGTACTCAATTACTCTTGGTACCTAAGAGTCTAGGGACATGACCCCTATCATTAAAGCTCAAAACCCTAGGGTTATGAACTCATTTGGACG
Organism: Asparagus officinalis; assembly: GCF_001876935.1. Classification (NCBI taxonomy): domain Eukaryota; kingdom Viridiplantae; phylum Streptophyta; class Magnoliopsida; order Asparagales; family Asparagaceae; genus Asparagus; species Asparagus officinalis. Next base: position 40,271 of record NW_017972287.1, read on the forward strand.
CATTTAGTGCACGAACACGGTCAAAGTAAAAATTATACAAATGACCTTTCCGATTACAATAAGTACAATGAAAGAGGCCATTTGATTTTGTTGACCATAAACTTGTGCACGAGGAACATTTGCAAACATAGATAGTCTTTTAAAATTGCTTTGCAAATGTGATACATTATTAAACAAACGTGGTTTATTTGAAGAATTTGGCAAAATTGAACCTTTTCTTAAATTAAAACAAAACATTGCCAAATGATCAAGTCTACCATAAAAATTATATTTATACACACTAACATGCTTATGATGAACTTTGTATGCATGTGCATGTGTGTGTGATAAAGAAACTTGGTGGGATGCACAATGAGCACTAATATTAGCATTTTTGGGTTTTTGTGCATCATAGCAAAATTTATCTAAACGGCCTTTATGACCACAAATAGAACACTTATAAACTTTGCTATACATATGTGCATAGTGAGTGCATGGTTTTGAAGAGTTAGCATGAGACTTTGCACATAAGTCTATAAGTTTCTTGTTATTAACAATGCATGTGTTAAGAGTTGAATCTAAATAAGAAATGCGATTTTTAATATTGTTCAACTCAACATTAGGCATAGAAGCATCGTCAATAGAAGTAGAGAAAATATTATTATTTTTAAATAATGTAAATTTATTTCTAATAGACTCTACTTCTAACATGGCATCATTCTTCTCATGAATTAAGCTAGCAACATTAGAACTCAAGGTAATATGATCCAATTTTAATTTTTTATTATTTTCTTTAAGGATCACATTATCTTTAGCAATAGTATTAAATTTAGATGCTAGCAATTTATGATCGGTTTTTAAAGTTACATGCTTGCTTTTTAAATCAATAAAATTTTTATACAACTTGTTATAGGCATATAATAATTTTTCAAAAGCTTAAACGAGTTCATCACTTGATAAATGTTTATCGGTTTAGGACTCGTATACCTCACTAGGGCTATCACCTAATGGCCGTGTGCATGATGTAGCTCCACTCTTACTTGAAGATGATTCTGTCAAAACGCGTCGAATCTCCTCCAAGTCACCTTGATGTGCTTCAAAAGTTTCCATATTGTATACGCACTATCAAAATGAGTAAGTTCGTTAGAAATACATTATTCAAAAGCATTAAGCAAGAATTCTAACACTAATTTGTTCATTGTAAACATCTTTTTAACATATTCGCTCCACTTGGATTTCTCCAATGTGGGCACAATATAAGCACTATCAATAACTTCCCATAAATCGATATTTTTAGATTTGATAAATATTTTAAATCTAAAACACCATTGAGTATAAGGGAAATTAATATATCTTGGAGCAACATTAGTGTCATAACCTAACTTTGGTACAACATGCATATCCATAATTTTAAAATGTGCAAGCAAAATACAATAAATCTTAAAACTATATTAACAAGATATGAATGCTTGGATCTTTGACTCTAGGTGGTTAAATCTCTAATCAAGAGCACCAAGCTTTGATACCAATTGTTAGACCCTAATGCCACTAGGAAAGAACCCTAGAGAGGGGGTGAATATGGTTGATGCTAATCTAATCTGATTTAATACCAATTAAAAACTTATTAATAACTTATCCTAGCAAATAAGATATGCAACAAACTTATGCAAGGATAAGCAATATAAACAAAAGGTAAACAAAATAGTAGACAATATAAACGAAGAGGCAATGGCTACAAAAAGAGTGCTGTAGACGGTAAAAATTACCGCTGCAACCTTACAAGAAATTCGCCTGCAAGGAGAAGTCGCCCACACAATTCGCTAGCACGGGCCTAAGCCGCACGGTCGTCAAACGCGCCGCGTCTATTTAGTCCCAGGTTCGCCTGAATGATCGGCTTGCCCGCACGAGTCAAGATCGACTAAATAACGGAAATTCGCCTTTTCACATAACTCGCCTGACCGAGTCTAAAGTCGAATCCGCCTGCAAACCTCAAGGTCGCCAGTATAGCTGGATATCTGCTACCCCACGTGCCGGGGCGGGCTTTCCTACCTCTCTTGACCCGAAGGGAGAAGGTACAGTACTCCAGGCCCGTTGAGTGGCCGTTCACAGTACGAGTGATCGGACAAGTGCCAAATCAACCTGAACATTCATAAATGCAGCTCACCTCGCCCGTCCGAGTCAAGAGCTGGATCTGCTAGTATTCGGTAAGCTGTCCAAACCCACTCGAGTATTGGGCACCCGCTTTCTCACCTCTCTTGACCTGAAGGGAGAGGGCACAGTACTCCAGGCCCGTCAAGTGGCCGCTCACAGTATGAGTGATCGGACAGACGCCAAACCAACCTGCGCGCTCATAAATGTAACTCAGCTCATCGGTCCAAGTCAAGAGTTGGATCCGCCAGCGCATAGTAAGCTGGCCAAATCCACTCGAGTAGTGGGCATCTGCTGTCTTACATACGAGGATGGGCCTTCCCACTCCTACGTGACATGACGTGAAGCACAACCCATCGAATGACCGTTTGTAGTACAGATGGGCGGCAAGACATCTCTCAACAGTACATGGTCATATCCCATGATTCAAGGAGTGACCACGCCGTCTCTCCACCATTTAAGAACTTCTTCCAGCCACAAAGAAGAGGTTCATCTTTTCTTCCAGCCACAAAGAAGGGGTTCAGCTTTCCTTCTAGCCACGAAGAAGAGGTTCAGCTGTTTTAGCCGTTCAGCAATTCGCTCATAGTTGAATCAGCTAACTGAACCACTAGCTCTCGACTCCCAATCGGGTCGACGACAAGCTCTTTGCCTAACCTTTGCACTGTAGCATCTTCTCCCAGTTTCGGGCCCTGATCACCACCGAACTCGGAGACTCGAACTCCATCAACCTAAGCTTCTACTGCGTACTGAAGCTCTCCAGCAACCTCAGTCGAACCGTTCAAGGGAAGCAGACTTGGCACGAGAATCGAGTGAAGCATCCTGTAGCTACCGAAAGTCCCCACGTTAAACAAGGAGGGCATTCCCTCTGCTTCTGTTATAATTTCGATTGATTAGTTTGTAATAAGCCATTCTTATTAATACAAACGAAAGTCCCTGTTTTCGGGAGATCAAAATTTACACTTACAGAAGATGGCGACCACAGTGGGAGGAGCTGTTTCTTTAACCGAAATGGTGGTAGCTCAGTTCGACAAAGTTGCTGTTGGGATGACTGTGGAGTCCCTAGAGATCGAGTTCGACCAAGCCAAGTACGAAGAGTACTTGTCTTCTTCCTCCTCTGGTGGCGATGCGTCCCGCAAACGCTACAAAGTCGTGTGCAGAGGCCGACCTCAAACGGCCAAAGCCTCCGCACCTGAGGGCTCTACCCGAGTCTCGTCGGGGGAACCTACCCCCTCAAAATCGATCAAAGCCAAGCCAGAGATCGAGAGCACGGGACAAGAGCCTACCAAATGGGTCGCCAAACGGCCCTCGTAGACACCTGCCCCAGAAGAAACGCCGGTTCATTCCGGCACAGACTATACTGCCACAGCCCACGCAAATGCTCTTCTCTCTAGAAGAGCTCTCCAATGGCGACGGCAGGCACTCGCCAGACAGGAGGCCCGAGCCTTCGTCTCGTACAACAGCCTAAGTTATTACGCAGGCCCGAAGGATGTTAGACGAGGGGGTAACCCGACATCAGAAGATCCCAAATAGAGCGCCGATCGGAATGACGGGGCCACCCGCCCCCGGTGGACTCGCTTCCAATCAAACCTCTGAACAATAAACCAGCCTCTCCATGGACATTTGGCGGATAAACGTAAAGGCAAAGCAGTAGGCGACGCCTCGCAAACCCGCCCGCACGAGAGAGGGGTTGAAACTCGCCTACACACTGGAGTTCGCCCAAACATAAAAATTCACCTGTCAAGGCGAGATCGCCTAACTCCAGCACTAAAACATTCCATTCAGCGTACACCAGAGAGTACATCCAAAGCTCTCTCGTGCGATCACCCGGGCGATCCTTCTGATGCAGGGGGTTGTCGCCAACCGCCCACAGAGGACCTCCGGGGATACCTAACTCGCAAACGCATCATACGTGAGGCAAATCCTCAGTGCCACTGCGAAAGGCTCATCCAAACAGTACTCGCCGACTGTCAATGTATAGGAACGGCGAAGCCTTCGGTGTTCGAGAGACATTCTCGACAGCCTTCTCGACCAAGGCCCTCCCGTCGAAAGCGTCGTCACCAAAAAGGACATGCCGCCGATGACCTAGAGCTCCCGTCTGCTACAATCAACATGACGGACAAGGGTAAGGTGGTACTTTCCGACTCTCCAGATTCGGACTCCGTCCTGGGGCCTAATCCTCGGCTTGTTCAGCACGGACAAGACGGCATATACCAGCGTTCCCGTAGTCGCAAGGGGGTAAGCATCGGGTTTGATTATTCCACCTTAGCACCTCCCTCCTACGGCAAAGACGAGGTTCACTCGACGGCAGCCACGTCTCAAACCTCACGCTCAAGTCAGGACGCACTGGCAAGGGTACATATGACTGAACTCGCCCATGAACAGACGGTGGCCCAAAAGCTTGAGGAGCAACAGGCAACCATCGATTCCCTAAGAGAGATGATGGAACAACTTCTGAACAAGAAGAAGAAGAAGAAAAGAACCCAGCGCACCTTACCCCGGCGAGCAGGGGATAAGGAGTGGGTACCTCCCCATCGTCCAGCGACTGAGACGGAAGATAACAGTAATCCACAATCTGATTACTCTTCCAAAACATCACTAGGAACGTTGTATATGGGGGGTAGCACCCACGACAAGAGGTTCGACGAGTTCCAAAACCAGCTCAACGCGCTGAAGCTTCAGCAGAACATGAACAAGCTGGGGGTGGTCCGACCCTATCCTGTCGAATGGGATACAGTCCCATACCTGGCGAAGTTCAAGCCAATCAGCTTGGTGCAATTCAAAGGCAAAGGCTCGCCCTCGCAACACATTTATTACTTCATGGCGCAGACCGGATTCCTTACGGGGAACGACGTTATTCTCACTCGGCTATTCATTGGCACCCTCAAGGGGGTGGCTTTTGAATGGTTCCGCAAGTTAGAACCCGGTTCTATCAAGTCATGGGCCGATGCTGAAAGGCTCTTCCTGGCTCGCTTCTTTGATGACGACACGGAGGTGTCAATGGCCACCCTCCTCGCCGAAAAGCAACGAAAGTCGGAGTCAGTCAACGACTTCGTGAAGAGGTTTCGGAACCGATCAGTCCACTGTCGGGACCAAGTCTCTGAATCCACACTGATCGAGATGTGCCGCAATAATCTCTCAATCCATATTCTATCCAAAGTGGGCGCGGTGGAAACCCGGACATGGAAGGAGCTTGTTCGCCAGGGCGAGCAAGGAGAAAACATGATCAAGAGGCTAGAGGCCGAAGAGCCGCAGCCCAAGAAAGGAACTGCGGAATCGGCCGTGCCAAAGAATCCCCCTCGAACAAGGGGAAAAGAGATCATGGCCGTCGACTCTACCCCGGCGCCAAAGGCTGCTCAAAGGCCGAAGCCTAGACAATTTGAACAACGCCCCCCGCGGCAATACGACTTCAAAGAGGATCAAGTGGTGGCGACATTCGATACTCTACTCAAGAGCGGTCGAATTAAATTACCAGAAGCTGCGAAGCCTGAGGAGGCGAACAAAACTAATGACCCGAGTTATTGTGCCTACCACAGATTCCTGGGCCACCACATGACTAAGTGTTACATCCTCAAGGATAAGCTCCAAGCCCTCTACGATGCGGGGGTCCTAAAGAAGGAGAAGGTTCAAAAGCAGGTGACCACGAATATGATCACCTTGAGCTTTGGAACAGATCTCCCGGAGGTCCAATCTCCGGCAGGGATAATTCCTATCCCCAAGGTAGTCTTGAAGATCACCAATGATGACCCTCACAATCAGCGAGGGAAGGGTTTAGCTCCGCAGATTCTGCCATCGGGTCAGGTGATGTGGGTCCATCCGGACCTCCTCAATGATGAACAATGGACTACAAAGCCCTCAAAAGAGGCTAAGGGGAAACATTGTAATGTCGTCTCTGCCATCCTGGGTGGGGAAAATACAGCAATGACCGCCCTGACTGACTCCGAAGAGGAAACCACTGTCCTCGCCACGAGAGCAGGGAAGGAATTCGCTAAGGAATACCCCACGCGAAGAGGAAACCACTGTCCTCGCCACGAGAGCAGGGAAGGAATTCGCTAAGGAATACCCCACGAGGGCAGAAAACCCGGCGGGACCTCCCATGAGGCCAACCACGACAACCCCTCCCAATCCGGACAGGCCAAGCTCAAGCCGTCAACCTTTCTGGTTCAATGTGCTTGCACAGCTGAAGGGCATCCCCGCATGAATTACCATGTACGACCTCCTACGGCTATCCAGGCCTACCCGGGAAGCTCTACAAGACAGTCGAATGCTACGTGGACGACCTGGTCGTGAAGAGTCGCTGTAAAGAGGATCACCTCCAAGACTTGAGGGTAATGTTCGAACTCATGAGAACTCATCAACTCAAGATGAATCCTACAAAGTCATTCTTAGGGATGTCCAGCGGTAAATTCCTCGGTTTGGTCATCACGACGAAAGGAATCCGGATTGACCCAGATAAGGTGCGAGCCATTCAAGAGCTTTGACCGCCCCGAAATCTTAAGGAGCTAAGAGGCCTTTAGGGACGATTGGCTTACATCCGATCTCAAATCTTTCAGGCAAGTGTCAACCCTTCTCCAAACTAATAAAGAAAGGTACTTCCTTCGTGTGGGATGAGCCTTGCCAAAAGGCCTTTGAGGAGATCAAGGCTTATCTCTCGAACCCGCCTGTCCTTGCGGCACTGATCTCAGGAAAGCCACTCCTCATCTATATACGGGCTATGGAGCATTCTCTAGGCACCCTCTTGGCATAAAATGACGACATGAGCTATGAGCAGGGTACCTACTACCTAAGTAGAACCTTGCAAGGCGCCGAACAGCGGTACCCGATTATCGAAAAGGAATGTCTAGCCTTAGTGTTCGCCATCTAAAAGATGCGGCACTACCTGGTTGGCCAGACAATCCACGTCATTTCCCGGATGAACCCCATCCGAGTTTTCATGACACAACCCGCGGCGTTAAATTGGCGTCTGGCCAGGTGGGCACTTCTGCTGTCTCAATATGACATGTATTTCATGCCACAAAAGTCAGTCAAGGGACAGGCCATCTGCGATCTTATGGCTAGTCACCCGCTAGGGACGAAGACCGACCTATTTGAAGATTTGCCAGATGAACCCCCCGAAGCCAACGTGACTTCGTCACCAGAGGTGTGGCAAATGTTCTTCGATGGTGCGTCTCGCGTAGGCACGAGCGGCTCTATTGTTGCAGGAGTGGGGGTGGTCCTCACTTCTCCGCATAACCACGTATTACCCCGAGCCTTTTCTTTGACAGAGCCATGCACCAACAACGTAGCTGAGTACAATGCGCTACTCATCGGGCTCGAATTAGCAAAAGAGTTAGGGATAAAGCGTCTTGAGGCTTACGGTGACTCTCAACTCATCGTCAAGCAGGTAACTGGCGAGTACGAGGTTAGAAACGACGATCTGATCCCACTTCACAAAGCGGCTATCAAGCTAGTGAGGTCATTCGAGAGCTTCCACATCGAGCACGTGCTACGTTCTAAGAACACGCATGAGGATGCCCTTGCCTCCTTGGCGGCCAACCTGGCCCAGCCACTAGGGACGACCCAATGGGTCACAGTGGCGAGCCGAAAGCTCTTTCAACTAAAAGATGTCCCAGAAGCGAACGCCACCCATCAAGTCTCCCGATCATCGATTACGTCCTATACGGCATGTTGCCCGAAGACGCAAGGGAACGAGAGTCTGTCCGATGACGTGCCTCGAGGTTCTACTATGATTCGACCACCAAAACATTGTATCGGAGGTCGTACGACGACTTTTTACTTCGATGTCTTTCGAAGGCAGAAGCACAAGAAGCTCTGCGCGAAGCCCACGACGGCGCTTGCGGGGCTCACCAGCCTGGACCCAAACTTTGGGATCGATTGTGGAGGATAGGGTACTTTTGGCCTGGGATGGTTAGCGACGCGGTCGCTTACGCAAAGCGCTGCCACGAATGCCAAATCCACGCCAACTACATGCATTAACCTCCCGAAGACCTGCACCCGACGAAGGCGTCATGGCCCTTCGAAGCATGGGGGATGGACATAGTCGGGCCAATATCCCCGCCGTCAGCGAGAGGTCATCGTTTCATCCTCGCGATCACCGACTACTTCTCTAAGTGGGCCAAAGCCGTCCCCTTAAGAGAGGTCAAGACTAATGACGTGATCAAATTCATCAAACATCATGTCATATACCGATACGACGTACCCCGACGTATTATTCATGACAACGGCACACAATTCGTCAGCCATGCATTCATCAGGTTTTGTGATAAGTTCCGAATACAGAACCTCTCCTCCACGGCCTATAACCCTTCGGCGAATGGCTTGGCCGGGGCCTTCAACAAAATAATTATTAAAATCTTGACCAAGCTGACTTCCACTAGCAAACGCGATTAGAATGAAAAACTTGGCGAGAGCTTATAGGCATATCGCACAACGGTTCGCACACCGACTGGCAACACGCCCTACTCATTGGTATACGGATGTGAAGCCGTGTTGCGATTAGAGATTCAAATTCTATCCCTCCGCGTCGCCCTAGCAACGGGGATGACGGCTGAGGATAATCACCAACGATGACTCGCAAAGCTCGAAGCATTGGACGACAAGCGACTAGAAGCTCAACAACACATTGAGTTCTATCAAGCCCGAATGGCCAAGGCTTTCGACAAGAAAGTCAAACGCCGAGCCTTCAAGGAGGGAGAATTGGTACTAGCCGTTCGCCGACCGATGATTCTCACCTCCAAGAAGAAAGGCAAATTTCAACCCAAATGGGAGGGACCATTCGTGGTAGAGACAGTCTATTCGAATGGGGCCTACCGCCTTGTCAAGCCAAACGGCGACAAGATCATGATGCCCATCAAAGGCAAATACCTGAAGAAGTACTACCCTTAGTTCTCCTTCAAACTCCCACGAGTGCATGAGTCTAAACTGGTCCTCACATCCTCCAACTGGTATAAGAGGTTAAACTATTTCCTACACTTCCACTTCTTGAGCTAGGTTCCCAGTACGGGCGAACCGCTCAAATCAGGCGAGCCTAACAGTTTAGGCGAACTCCGCTTCTTGGGCCAGGTTCCGAGTACAGAAGAACCACTCGAATCAGGCGAGCCTAACAGTTTAGGCGAGCTCCACTTCTTGAGCCAGGTTCCCGGTTATGGCGAACCTCTCAAAACAGGCGAGACTACTAGTTCAGGTGGGCTGCATAAAACTCCCACTTGGTCAAATCTTCATATAGTTAGGACCAAAGCCACAATCCCCCACCAATCTTCTTCAATAGGATTGCGGGACCCCCACTGTCACGTTAACGGTCACTTCTGACAAAATCAACTTATCAATCCCTCCTAACGGGATGATAAGTCCTCATAGTTGCTCCAATCGCAACAAAACTCCCACTGTCATGTTAACACTACACCTCTAACAAAATCAACTTACCAATTCTCTTCAAAAGGATGGTAGGTCCTCAAAGTCGTTCCAATCGCGACAATCCCTGTCACGTTAACATCAAACCTCTGACAAAATCAACTTACCAGCCCTCTCCAATAGGATGGTGAGCCCACCAAAGTCGCTCACATCGTGACGGACAATTCTGTTATGTTAACTGTCACCTCTAATAAAATCAACTTATTAATCCCTCCCAATGGGATGATAAGTCCTCGTAGTTGCTCCAATCGCGACAAAACTCCATCAGGTTAATAATCACCTCTGATGACCGGCACCGTTATTCCTACGAATAACACAGCCTAAGTAATAACCTACCATGTGACGTGTTATTACTTCCGTCGATAGTCACACTCCTACGTCCCTAAACTACTTGACCTATTCCATATATCCTAACAATTCTTTAGGCTAACCGATGGGTAGTAGCCTACCACGCGATGGCTCCTACAACAATCGATTGTCACATTCCGACATCCCTGAACGATTCGATTATCATCTATGTGGTCCCCGACAACGGCGACAATTATCAAGGGCGGCCCGGCAGGCGACATGTCCGTCAGTTCCCCCGAACAATAACTCGCCGAGTGGCGAGTCAAAGTTGGGTTCTTCATTTGGCCGCATACACGAACAACTGCTCTTACCCCTTCGGTCCCACTTGAGCTACAACGTGAAAATCGGAGTTAACCCGATCCCACGCCGTGAGCAACCAAGAGCAGAAAAGGAGCCTAACGACTAAGTCCAAAGCAGAATAGTCGAAGGCTCGCCATGTTGCTAGGGATGGCATAAGTAGTTCAACTCAAGCGCCAAACAGCGTAGGCGAATCCAACATGAGGACCAAACACAGATCAAGCACATACTAAATGCAACAAGAATGCAGAGCAAAAAAAAAAGCAACGCAAAAGTGTAACAGGCCATTATGGGCCAAACTTACATAAGGTTTTGAGAGTTTAATACGTATAACATTGACAAAATTACAAAACTATGGTTCGGCAAACGATCGGACGCACTACATCAGTTTCAAGAGGCTGAAGCTCTTACATAAGGTTTTGAGAGTTTAATACGTATAACATTGACAAAATTACAAAACTATGGTTCGGCAAACGATCGGACGCACTACATCAGTTTCAAGAGGCAGAAATCTGGCGAGGGCAGCCTCGCCATCCTCTTCCTCCTGGCGAAGAAGTTAAAGCCCTTTTGCCACTACTTCGGCAGCATGGCTGAGCCGCATCTTCTCGTGCTCGAGCTCCCGCAGCCTCGCCTCGCCTTTGAGGGACCCAGCGTCTTCAAAGAAGGCGGCATCCAGGTAGGCGTCCATCTCGGCCAACACCGCGCGATGTTGCTTGCGCAAGCGTTGGAGCTCGGCCGGCCGCTCTTGCCTGAATGCGCTTCGCCAAATCTTCACGTTCGAACATGAAGCGTACCGAAAAGAGGGGTGGTTCGGCCGAAGTGTCGTCCTGCGCCAGCTCCTCGAAGCGGTACATCCATCCTTCTAAGTGGCCGAGCTCTCGCTCGCATCCAACTTCGGCGTCAGTTGGGTTGAGAGCTTCGTGGGCTTCCCGAGCAGCTTCAAACCAACGAGCTTTTCTCCCGGAGGAGAACTTCTTGGACTTGCGGGGGGAGATAGAGCCGGACGAGGACACGTACTCCTCGAACTTGGCTTGGTCGAACTCGTACTCGACCTCCTCCACGACCGGGATTGCAATCCGCGGCTGCGACGCATCGATCTCGTTGGCGAGATCGTCGGCTCCCACTGTGGTCGCCAGATTGTTCGCGTGGAAAACTGTTTTCTTTTTCATTGAGATAATTGTCATCTTGGATTACAAAGATCCGGTCTTTTATAGATCCGGTTACAACTAAATCAAAGAAAATAAAGAAAAATTACAACTCTCCTCTGTGAACAAATCACGAGCTCCTGTTTTGCGGTCGCTCGCTTTGGTGGGTTCTTTGCCTGCGCCGGGGTTAATCCGTGGACCACCGCGCGATCTAGATCCGGTCGGATCTACACGAGTATGCGGGTATTATTCCACGAAGGGAATAATAGCCGGGAGGGATTAATCCACCAAGGGAATAATCGCTCGGATCTCGAGATCTAAGACCAAGCTTAGATCTGGAGTGTAGTCTCGTGTAGATCTCAGATCTGTGCTTTCTTCCTCTCGAGATCCTGCCTTTTCTGACGTGGATGGTCGCCGAGGATCAGATCTGTACGTCCAAGTCTTCAAGTCTTCAAAACTCCGAGTTCACTCTTCAATCCGGCAGCGTTTCGGCTCTTGAAAGTTCGACCTCTGAAAATGAACATCTCTAGGCCAAACGTCGGCCACCTCTGGGTGGCCGGCACTGTGCCGAGCCACCTTGAGGTGGCTCGGCTCTTGGCCAAGCCACCCCAAGGTGGCTCGGCCACCGAGCCACCTCAAGGTGGCTCGGCTAAGGCCGAGCCACCTTGAGGTGGCTCGGCTTTTGGCCGAGCCCCCGCGGGTGTTTGACTTTTGTCGTTTTGCGTTGTCTCGTTTGTCCGTGTTTCGGTTGACTTGAGACTCTGATTTGATGATCTGATTTGGCAGTAAGTCGGATTCCTGATTTGGCAGTAAATCCGCTTCTGAGTTCGGGTCCGAAACTGATCTTGATTCGATCGTGATTCGTCCGAGTCCGCTCTCGGTTGGATGACTCGTTGATTCCTCAACTCGTTAGCTTGATTCTGCACGCGGGTAGATTCATTCCGTTGTTCGCGTGCGATTTGTCGATCTCGTCGCCTCGTTGGTTCGTCGGTTTGTGCCGAGCTGAGCTAAGGGACCTATAAGCAATTTTATATGCCTACACGCACCAGCAAGTATGGCGTTTGTACTTCGACGGCGCTTCACGAGCAACTAATGTAGCAAGTGCTCCTAGAAGTTCTAAAATTTCTTCCGGAGTTGGAGTTGTCTTAGTTTCCCCGGGAAAACACGTGATGCCTCGAGCTTACTCGTTGACTGAACCGTGCTCAAATAACGTAGCCGAATATAATGCATTACTCATAGGACTCAGTTTCGCCAAAGAACTGGGGATTGAGTACCTCGAAGCCTGCGGCGATTCTCAACTGATAGTTAAACAAGTTCAGGGAGAGTACGGGGTCCGAAGCCAAGATTTAATACCATACCATAAGATGGCGGTGGAGATGGCAGAATCATTCGAAGGATTCTTTATTGAACATATTCCACAGCTACAGAACACTTACGCAGATGCGTCAGCGGCATTGGCCGTATCTCTGGCACAACCTCCTGAAACGGAACAGTTTGTTACGGTAAGAACTCACCAACTCCTAGTACCGCTTTACAATGAAGATGCCAAGGAAGAAGAGGTTCAAGAGGTGCACGCTACTCAAGTCGAGTTCGAGCCACGAGATTGGCGTTTCCCCATCATCGACTACGTCTTGCATGGAATCTTGCCAGAAGATGTGAAGGAAAGAGAGTCAATCAGACGAAGAGCACCAAGATTCTACTATAATACGGAGAATCGAACGCTATACCGCAGGGGGTACGATGGGCTGATATTGCGTTGCCTATCAACCAAAGAAGCCCAAGAAGTGCTTAGAGAGGCACATGAAGGGGAGTGTGGCGCGCACGAGCCTGGCCCCAAGCTTTATGATCGCATCAGAAGAATGGGGTATTTTTGGCCTTCCATGATGAGTGATGCAGTCACGTATGCTCGAAAGTGTGATGCATGTCAAATACATGCGAATTACATGCACCAACCTCCGGAGCATCTACATCCTTCTGTTACGTCATGGCCGTTCGAGACTTGGGGAATGGACATTGTTGGTCCTATAAATCCTCCGTCAGTCAAAGGCGACCGGTTCATCCTGGCAATTACCGATTACTTCTCCAAATGGGCTGAAGCAGTTCCACTCAGAGAAGTTAAAACGAGTAATGTCATTGCATTCATCAAGCACCATATCATCTATAGGTATGGTGTTCCAAGACGAATCATACATGACAACGGTCCTCAGTTTGTCAGCAACGCCTTCATAAGGTTCTGCGAAAAGTTTAAAATTCAGGATATCTCGTCAACGGCTTATAATCCCACAGCAAATGGATTAGCTGAAGCCTTCAACAAGACTATCATAAAACTCTTGTCAAAAATCGTGAAAACTAATAAGCGGGATTGGGATGACAAGCTCGGCGCGGCTCTATGGGCCTATCGGACCACGGTGCGCACACCGACGGGAGCAACCCCGTATTCACTGGTATACAGATGTGAAACTGTTCTTCCATTGGAGATTCAAATCCCGTCTCTTCGGATCGCTCTTGCAACCCAGATGACGATCGAAGAATAACATCAGAAACGCCTCGAAGAACTCGAGAGGCTCGATGAAAAGCGCCTGGAAGCTCAACAACATATTGAGTTTTACCAAGCTAGAATTTCTCGAGCCTTCGACAAAAAGGTTCGACAAAGGAGTTTCAAAGAAGGGGATTTGGTTCTAGCTGAAAGGCGGCCTATGATCCTTAATTCCAAGAAGAAGGGCAAATTTGAACCCAAATGGGAAGGGCCATTCGTAGTAGAGACAGTCTACTCGAGTGGCGCATATCGCCTAGTCACCAAGGACGGCGATCGGCTTATGATGCCAATAAACGGCAAGTTCCTGAAAAAAATACTATCCTTAGTATCTTCAGGATAACCAATGTATCGGGAAGTTTCCACAAGAATACCACATGGGGTATTCTTAGGGATAACCCAACCATTGTAGTATTGATGAATAAGAAATCCACGTTCGAACTCCGAATGTCAGAATGTTTCTTCTTATTATTATCAAAATTCTCTAACTCTTATGAGTTATGTTTGTGAGATGAGATCCAGTCCTCTGATAGGTTAATCTTTCCTCACCAAACCATCCGCTAATCAATTTAAACGACGGTGGATCCACCAAAATTTCTATCTGCCAGTCATTAGCATTTCTCAGACTTAATATGTTAGGTCCTAATCACCTAACAGTAAAGTCCTCCTTTGAGTGATAATACGAGTTGGCACTTTCTTTGCTACCTGTATTCCACTTTCTTTGCTTTCAGGTCAAACCTATAAAAGTTAGGGCCAAAGCCAAATTCCTCTCTCGATTCCTTCCATGAACGAGAGATCCACTTTCAATTCGAACAGTCAAACCTGTAAAAGTTAGGATTGTTCCCGATCTCACTTAGTCAAACCTACAAGTAGTTAGGACTAAGACCGAGTTATTCCTTTTCGATAAACGAAAATCCGCCTTTGTTCCTTTTTCCACCAGACCTATAAAAGTTAGGGTCGAAATTGGGCTTTCTCCTCAATGAATGAGGGATTCTTTTGATTCAAATGACCAATCCTATAAAAGTTAGGGTCGTTTGAACCTTTCCGATTCTCGGAGTGGAGATCCCACTCTTAGTTTTATCATTTCGGATTCTGGGGGTGGAGATCCCACCTTAAGTTTCTTTTCCAACTGAAGATAAAATATAAAATTCTTCCTCTTTGGTACCGGGAGATAGAATATAAAATTCTTCCTCTTCCATTTTCCAGTTCGTCTTTACCCTGAGAAAAGACAAAATTCCCAACTTCCAATCTGTGCACTTGGTGCACGGGGAATTTTATCCCAACTCCTAAATAGAGATAAGCCTACGCCTAACACGCGTTGCCGGTTTAGTCTTTCACCGATTGAAAAAGACACCAGAGTATAATTCTGGGGACTTTCATCCCGAATCCTAAGTAGGGATGAGTCAACGCGTAATACGCGTTGCCGGATGCCATATTCTCGTAAGAAATGGCAAAGTCTATGTATTCAAAATCATAGCGTTAAGTCTAAGAGAAGCAATTCTCTTAGCACAACGTTACATGTGAAACGGGTTTTAATAATTCACATGCTAGCCCGATTCAAACGGTAATCGGTAAAGGTACGTCAAACCCGTTGATGGCTGGGGGTTTGCCAAAAATCCCAAAGTCTATGTCTAACACGCATTGCTGGTTAGTCTTTGATCCTGTAAATCTTGTCATTGCTGAGTTCAAAATAAATAAAGAAATATCATAACTGAATCAAAGGCTGAGTTTCTATTAATAGATCAAGCTAAAGCATACAATAAAAAGCTCATCATCCTGAAGACAGTCGGCGGCTAAGAACATGAGATTTTAACTTAGAAAGCTTGTCTATATAACTCTGTTCTAGTTCTACTTGCAGGTCAGCTCGGATGGATTCTTCAGAATTGCTCAAGATCCTCGCAGCTTCATTCTTCAGCTCCATCAATCTCGCCTGCGTAGGTCCTAATCTCTCAAGCATCTGCTCGCGAGACCTCTCTAGTCCAGCCAACTCTTCCGCCATAATACCAACAGATTCCTCGGCAAGCTTCAAGGCCTTCCTCAATTTATCTACCTCCTCACGCTGAGAGCCCAAAGAATTGAGTAACTCGGCTCTGTCAGTATCCTTCCTGGCAATACCAGCCATCAGCTGTGCGACGGAATGCTCGTATGACTGAAGTTCATGACCGATGGAAGATCTCAAATCATGCCACTGCGACAACCTATTCTCCAGCTGAGAAGACACGAAAGAAGAAGCTCCGCTAGCCTGTAGCTCCTCCAACTCCCGAAGTTCAGACTCCAGGACAATAAATCAGCGGCGAGGGAGTCAGCTAACTCCGAGTATCCGTCATCTCGGATCATCGTCATGTAGCGAGAAAGGGAACGTCTGTACTGATCAAAACCATATCCTTGGTGAAGAACCTTCTCGATCATGCTGTTAAAAAAGACAACGAAGGAGTTGAGATCCATCCGGAATACGTCTCTGCGAGGATCGGAATCAGACAAGATGGCAAGGATGTGATCATATGGAGAAGGCCGAGATCCTACAAACAACAGTATGGAAGGCTAAGAAATTATTGAATACGATAAGGAAATTTAAAAGCAACTTCCGAACATACCAATGTCAATGGAGGCCCCCTCGGGCTGAGATCTGACAGGCTCTGAGATAAAGGCAGGAGCAGTCGTAGAGGGTATATCAACCCCTGTAAGCAAATCGGTCATACCTCTCAGCTGTGGCGGGAAGACACCGCTTTCAGGCAGACTATCAGTCCCAGAAACTGTAGTGGCATCAGGCACAACGGCTGGTCCTATAGTTGCACTTCTTTATTAGTCAAAATAAAAATTTAGACGAATAAGGAGGATCGGGATGATAAGGTCATCTGCATACCTGTAGGTCCATCATCCTCAGGTATCCGGGGAATGCCAGGAGTCATAAGAGTAACAGTCCCGGTGGCTGGTCCTATGATTGCACCCATATATTAGTCAGAAGTCAGATAAATAAAGAAGAGTACGATGTCCCTAAATCGCATGCGTTCCTGTAAGTCCGTCACTCCGAGGTAAGCTAGATATGCCGGGAATCGATATTGGGTTAATCCCAATGACTGGCGCTGTAATATTAATCCTTCGTTAGTCAGACAAAAGATCAGGCAAGATGAAGGGAATCAGATATATACCTGTGAATGAATAACTTTCAAAGGGTGGTCCCACGGTTCTTCTGGTGGCCTGCTCAGCCAACATATCGGCTAATAATCCAGCGTCGGGTTTCGAGAAACTTGGTACAGGAGCACACCCATGTTCCTCGAAACCTACATCATGATAGGCTCCATCCTCAACTGGCTTTTCCATCGCGACATCTGCAGGATAACCTAAATGTTGGAAGATGAGGAAGAAAGGAAAGCTCAGAAATACCTGCAGCAAAAACAGAAGATTCTCTTTCCCCATGCTTGAGGAGGGTATCATTGGATGTAGATATACCTGAATATGGGACGGTGGGCTCAACACTATTCACCTGCTCAAGATCAATGTTTAGATCGATGCCCAGAGAACCGTCATGAAGGGCGTCGCACATCTGCTGCATGAAGCAATCCATGTTATCAGATCCAGGAGATACCGGACCCGATGGAAGTTCGCCCTATTCAAAGAACCCTGGAGCATAAAACATAGTTACGAATCCCAAAAGGTAAATCACCTTAAAGCAATAAAAATAAATGTTATCTTCCCCTCCATCGGCGATGCTTCCTAAGTCCACTCCATAAGGACGCTGACCGTCGTGGGGTTTATGAGCGGTCTTCTTCCTTTTCGGGGCGCCAGCCCTCCTAGGACCAACAGGTCGGTCATGCACAGACTTGTCACACGTCTCAATGTGCGTGGGAGCTCGATCGTCGGGCCCTGAGCTCGTATAACGAGGAGCTGGCGACTCATGATCGTCAACTGTCCTACCTAAAGTTGTTAGACCCTAGAGGGGGGATGATTAGGGTCTTATGCTAATCTAATCTGATTTAATGCCAATTAAAATTAATTAATAAGTTATCCTAGCAAGTATGAAATACAACAATGTATATGAGCTAGGATAAGTAATATGAACAATAAGATATATCCTAACAAAGAGATATAGGCAACGTATGTGCAAGGATATATAAGCTCAAGGGTAAACAATCTAAACTAGATAGTGGGCAATATAATCAACAAGCAATATACAAAGGCGATATAAGATATAAACATAAAAGTAAGTGCGCCAATGCAATCACAAACAAACAATATGATTACGGACGGCTTGGATTCCCAACATATAGTTGGTCATAGCCGAACTGACGAGCAAAACGGCAGGGAAGGTAAGGCTCTATGTGGCATCGGTTCTTCACCCGGAGAACAAGATACCCAACGCGGATGTTCACTAACCAGCGGAAATAACCAACGTCGAGAACAGTCCGGTCACTTCTAGGTTTCTCCTCGTCAATCAGCACGTCACCATAGCGACCCGAAAAGTGAGGAAAACACTTGAAGAACTCCCAGCTCTTACGGACTCGAAGCTCTCGTTGAACATCACTGAATTTGTTCCCGAGCCATCTGCTCTTCTCCAACAGCTGCATGAAAGGAACGGGGACATCAACAACGCTGGGCACCGACATCAAATCAGGACGGTGAAGAACGAGCCACGCCATCAGATATGCGTAAGGAAGCTCGACCTTCGGACAAAT
This sequence comes from Asparagus officinalis, assembly GCF_001876935.1. NCBI lineage: Eukaryota > Viridiplantae > Streptophyta > Magnoliopsida > Asparagales > Asparagaceae > Asparagus > Asparagus officinalis. Next base: position 58,801 of record NW_017972287.1, read on the forward strand.
AAGCTCAGTCGATGGTTCAGAACCCATCTGGGTAAAACTGCTGACTAGACACCTAAGCCCGCAATGGATGCCAGCAACCATCGCTGGGAGCAGGGAAAGCTCTCTCCCGTAAGCTAGCTGAACGGCAGGGAAGAGCACCTCGATAGGTAAAGCGTCTGAAGGCTGATATGGAACAACACATTTCTTCAACCAGAGAGCAAGGTAGCCTGCTAGTAGAGTCCGGGGCCCAATGGACCTCTGTGCACGGCGGAGAAACGAACGAAACTTGGTTCCTGCAGGAAAAGCTCCCTCAGCACTGGCAATGGTGTAAGAACGAGCCTCAGCCTTCTCCAACAACTCATTAATGGCGGTAGGGGTCAACACATCTAACTCACGAATGGGCTCGCTGGAATCACCCTCCAAATTCTGGAACAAATAGCTAGCAAACTGCTTCAAACTGATCTGCTTCTTCCTTTTCGCTAGAAGAGAAGTCTGGACCAAGGAGGTATAATAGTGACAAGTAAGATCCCAGAGAGTGTCATACATATCGGGAGTATCTTTCTTCATACACTCCAACTGCTGGTTCGAGGGAAAATACTCCTGATATGGACAATCCCCCATCGGAAGACCAGAAACCTGATGCATCTCATGCAAGGCCAACCCTAACTCGCCACCGCTGGTCAGAAAGGTGTTACTGTCAGGCATGTAGGTCTCTAGCAACGCCAAGAAATGGCGGCAGCTGACCGGGATTCCGTACATGGTGGCTCGTATAGGTGCATACAATCCACTGCTCTTCAAATCCCTCTCCCAGCGCGCCAAGACGAAACTGGTCATACGTGCCCACCACCCCTTGGCTAGTGAGGAAGCGTGAGAAAGCCCAACCATAGCATCTATAATCTGGTGGAGGTAACCTTCTCCCAATAAGAGCCAGACGGTTACTCACGGTAGGAGCAGCTGCTGACACCTCGCCTGGGGGCGCAGTGTTAAGGCTCATGATCCCTGGTCGAAGACCACGAATATGATGATACCCGCTAGAACCTGGAGTCTTGTGATGAGAGGCATATCCACACTGAACACGCTCAGCATCATCAGTAAGGTGCCAAGACATCTGTCGCTCCACGGCCTGTCCCTTCAAGTGACTGAAAGAATATTGACGCGGAATGGAGGGAATGTACAAGAGAGCTCCTTCGTCGAGAGTCAGCCAGTGTTCCTCGGTAAGGGTCAACGTAGCAGGATCCTCGACGTGATCTCCGAACAGGAAACTCGGCTTCTTTAAAGCCTGAGTAGAGGAAGAATCCGCAGTAAAGGTGGCATCCGTGATAAGCTGGCGCAAACAATGACGCCCTCCTTCCCGTATCAAACGACAAGATTCGTCGGAACGATCTCTGTCAAACCGAGGGAGTGGACTAATGGCCTGCCTGAGAGAAGCTGAAGAGAAGACCTCCCGGCTACAACCAGTATTGGCATGAGGAGGAAGGCTGCCCGCAGGAAACTCTACTGCAATAAAGCACAAGGGTGGAGTCAGAAAATCCATCTCATAAGAAGAATGATAAGCTCATTCACGGAATAATTGGAGAGACGATTTTGAGTGTCCTACACCGGAAGAACGGTATGCATCATCACGTAAATAACGTGGTAACATACACCGACCTATAAGGTGTAGGACGACACAAAATCGCCCCAATATACCAGAAGACTTGAATTGGCCAAGCAAGACAAGTCTGAAACCTTAACCCCCGCGAAGGAGGGTGTCGGTTCTTCCTTCATGACCCGCAAAGAGGGGCAGAGAAAAGAGCGAAACTTGGTCCCCGCGGGAAAAGCTCCCTCAGCACTGGCGATAGTGTAAGATTGAGCCTCGGCCTTCTCCAACAACTCATTAACGGCGGAAGGGGTCAACACGTCTAATTCACGAATGGGCTCGCTGGAATTACCCTCCAAATTCTGGAACAAATAGCTAGCAAACTGCTTCAAGTTGACCTGCCTCTTCCTTTTCGCTTGAGGAGAAGTCTGGACCAAGGAGGTATAATAGTGACAAGTGAGATCCCAGAGAGTGTCATACATATCGGGAGTATCTTTCTTCATCCACTCCAACTGCTGGTTCGATGGAAAATACTCCTGATATGGACAATCCCCCATCGGAAGACCAGAGACCTGATGCATCTCATGCAAAGCCAACCCTAACTCGCCACCGCTGGTCAGGAAGGTGTTACTGTCAGGCATGTAGGTCTCTAACAACGCCAAGAAATGGCAACATATTCTGGTGGAGGTAACCGTCTCCCCAGAAGAGCCAGACGATTACTCACGGTAGGAGCAGCTGCTGACACCTCGCCTGGGGGTGCAGTGTCAAGGCCCATGATCCCTGGTCGAAGACCACGAACATCATGATACCCGCTAGAACCAGGAGTCTTATGATAAGAGGCATATCCACACCGGACTCGCTCAGCATCATCAGTAAGGTGCCAAGACATCTGTCGCTCCACGGCCTGTCCCTTCAAGTGACTGAAAGAATATTGACGCGGAATGGAGGGAATGTACAAGGGAGCTCCTTCGTCGAGAGTCAGCCAGTGTTCCTCGGTAAGGGTCAACGTAGCAGGATCCTCGACGTGATCTCCGAACAAGAAACTCGGCTTCTTTAAAGCCTGAGTAGAGGTAGAATCCACAGTAAAGGAGGCATCCGTAATAAGCTGGCGCAAGCAATGACGCCCTCCTTCCCGTATCAAACGACAGGATTCGTCGGAGCGATCTCTGTCAAACCGAGGGAGTGGACTAACGGCCTGCCTGAGAGAAGCTGAAGAGAAGACCTCCCGGCTACAACCAGTATTGGCATGAGGAGGAAGGCTACCCGCGGGAAACTCTACTGTAATAAAACACAAGGATAGAGTCAGAAAATCCATCTCATAAGAAGAACGATAAGCTCATTCACGGAATAATTAGAGTGACGATTTTGAGTGTCCTACACTGGAAGAACGGTATACATCATCACGTAAATAACGTGGTAACATACACCGACCTATAAGGTGTAGGACGACACAAAATCGCCCCAATATACCAGAAGACTTGAATTGGCCAAGCAAGACAAGTTTGAAACCTTAACCCCCCGCGTAGGAGGGTGTCGGTTCTTCCTTCATGACCCGCGAAGAGGTCAATCAGGGATACAGAAAATGTAAATTCTCACTCCCAAAGAAAGAGGCCGCGGGGAAAGATGTCGCGGGAACCTCCATTGAAAATCTGCAACGAAAAGCAGCAAGTCAGGTACAATCTAAAATATGAATGCACGAAATTTAAAACGGAAATTAAGAACTTTAATTAAAATCCTATGTATAAATAGGATTTTATAATTGAAGTCTAGTTAAACCTACAAATTTTGTGCATGCGAAACAATGATTGTCATTTTCCGCGGTGAATTGTGGTGAAATACCCAAAATACCCTTCGTGTTCAAGGCTAAATTCGGGTCAAGGACACGCTCGAGCTGGGTCATGATCATCATATCTGATCATATTGCACCCCCGATACCCCACAATTTTGGTTAATTTTACAAATAAGTCCTTTTGTAAAATTTAGCCAATTTTACATACCTTCATAAATTTTAGTTTAACGTCCACATGCCTTTCTCAAAACTTTGGTCATGGGTTTGTGGTCTAAACTTTTGGAATTTCAGCCCTAAAATTTCAGCCCTTTTGCAAATAAACCCCTCTACACTTTGTGGGTTGCTTTTTGCAAATAAACCCCTCAAACAACATTGGTTTTCTTGTATAAAGCACCCCTCAAATTTTCGACCAAATGGACATGCAATCCAAACCCTAATTTCAAACCCTAGCTTGGAGGAGAGGGTATTTTCGGCCAAGGAGAGAACACCAAAATCCGAAATTTCTTTATGGAGTTTATGGGTTTTGAGTTCTTGAAAGAAAGGAAACAATGGTGGAAGGATGAAAGGAGGAAGAAAGAGCTTTAGAAGGAGAGGGAATCTTTTTGAATTTTGGAAAGAGGGGGAAACAAAAAAGGAAACAAAAAAAAGAAAAAAAAAGGGTGTGTGTGTGTGTGTGTCTCGGCACTAGAACCGAGACACCCTAGGGTGTCTCGGCCAGGGTTGAGACACCCACGGGTGTCTCGGGTCTCGTTTGGTCCCCGTACGCCTATATATATGCCCTTTTGAGACCCGCTTTCGTCCATTTTCGTCGATTACTTGAACGTTTCGACAAAATCCACAGAGTCAACGTTTGACGATTCGAAACCCTAGGGTCAATGCCAGTCAACGCGTAACCCTAGGTCAATGCCAGTCAACGCGTTGCAACCAAAGTTAACGTTTGACGATCCAAAACCCTAGGGTCAACGCCGATCAACGCGTAACCCTAGGTCAACGCCAGTCAACGCGTTGCAACCAAAGTCAACGTTTGACGATTCAAAGCCCTAGGGTCAATGCCGATCGACACGTAACCCTAGGTCAACGCCAGTCAACGCGTTGCAACCAAAGTCAACATTTGACGATTCAAAACCCTAAGGGTCAACGCCGGTCAACGCGTAACCCCAGGTCAACGCCAAGCAACGCGTTGCGACAAAAGTCAACGTTCACTGTGATCCGAAACCCTAAGTCAACACAATGTGACGGAGGTAGTTCAAAGTCAACTCAATGACACAAGCCAAACTCTATTCAGCAGCTGTAGACTCGAGACTCCGATGACGGCCAAGCGATAAACGCAGCGCCGAAAGAACTTCGGCTATTCGTCAAAGCATCGAATAGATCGAAAATCGAAGGAGCCAAGAGTTGGAGCTAACTACAGGTCCTTATGCCGACTGAAGGCCAGACCAATCACATCCAAAGTATTCCAGCCTCTTCTATAAAAGAAACGAGTCTGGAACGCTTTGGAGGGGGTATCTGTAGGCATCGAAAATTGCCTATAGGTCTCCACGAACGGTTTAGTGTTAAAGAGCGACGATGAACGTCACTATCCGATCCACAGGAGTTCGATTGACGTCGATGAACGATTGAAGTGAATCGACGAACTACGTGAGCTGATAGGATTTCGGGATAACAAAGACACGGGCTAATCGAGAGCCCCGCGATGTTGCAAAAAGAACAACGCCCTTCGTGTCTCGTTCATTCTACAGATAATCCAACCACCGGAGCGGATCGAACTCTTCGTCAAGCTTCCAACGCACTTGGAATCACTCAAATCCGAGTTCGGACGAAGAATTTACGGCGAAAACAATCGAATGCACCTCAACGGACGTCTCAGGAATTCCAAAACACCCCCAGGGGTGTCTCAGAAATTTCCGAGACACCCTAGGGTGTCTCGGATTTTCTGAGACACCCCAGGGGTGTCTAGGCTTTTCCTAGACACCCCAGGGGTGTCTAGGCACCCTAGGTGTCCCCATTGCCTATAAATAGCAACCTAATGCCTTATTTTTGGAGGATCTGGATTTTTGGAGAGTTGGCGAAGCCCTGCTGCAGTGAAGAGTGGTCGACCGCTTCAACACAGGAGAGGTCTTCATCACCCGTGTCCGTTCCTTAGTATTACCCTTCGCCGGTAATCCTAAGAAGAGCAAATATCTCGCTTTAGCCGAGATAGGCGCTTCAAGCCAGATCTGATTGCCAGGTAGTCCACGGATATCGACGTCCCCGTCACAGGCCAAAGACCCACGCAAGCAAGAGACGATAAACGGATCTTGTGTTTATTTTCAAGAAAGTTGTAATTTTTATTTTTTTTGTTATTTGAATTCATTTGTAACGTTTGAAGTTTCTAATGAAATCAATGATGAAGGCAACTTTCGACGAAAACAATGACGATGATGGGGAGGAGAAAGATTGGGTTTTGAAGGCGGAGGAGAGATTGAGGCCATGGAAGGAGGAGGAGGATGATGGGGAGGAGAAAGATTGGGTTTTGAAGGCGGAGGAGAGATTGAGGCCATGGAAGGAGGAGGAGGAGAGGAGGTTGTGGTCACTGGGTTTGGAGAGGAAGGAGGAGGTGGCTATGGAGGGTATTATGGTCTTCACGAATTTAAATCTCTTGGGTTTTGCGTTTTGGGGGCTCAGAGTACACAAAGTTTACTTTTGGGAGCAAAGCACACGTTGAAAAAGTCTTGAGAGGGGGAAACACGTTTTTTTTTCGTTTTGGGGGCTGGAAGCATTTTTCCCAAAAATACTGAACAAATGATTAAAAAGCTAACTATAGTAGGCCGGGTACATGTTATTAATCATAGTTTATCTATTTATCAATTTATTACATGATCGAGAATTTAGGATGAGAGAAAGATTACTACTTTTGAGAAATTGGTGTTTGTATTCCTTTCATCCTCTTCTTCTTTTGATTTTTTTTTCCAAGTAAAGTTGGGAAGGTTCTTTTCATTGATGTTATAAAACACATGATTTGAGAGAGATGGGTAACTTAAGACTTAGGAAAAACAAAATTAGGAAATAAAACATGTGGCTACGGTCATTGGGAGGGACTTTTTTCCCTCACTAATGAAAAGACATGCGAGGGTCATGTGTTGGCTAGTGAAAATTTTCAACTTTTGTGTTATTTTTGAGTGGTTATTCTAAATTGCTTATTCTAAATTGCCTACTAAAGAAAGCAAACACGCACCCCTCTCTCTCTCATTAGTCGACATAGAGGGTGTCATTACCAGGATAGGCGTTGATATAAATGATGTCATTATTGGTGGATATTTGGTGATCACTTTTATAGGTCATGTGAGATTAAGCCCTCTGATGGAAAACTTAAACACACTTTAAAAATTATTAAGAACGGAAAAGATCAAAGCGAAAAATCGCGGATGCGTTGGCCGCAAAGTGGAAATCACGGGGAACATAATTATTGATTAATTGTTCACCCTTGTGTGCTTCTAGAACTTATTAAGGTTTTAGAGAGCTGCGTTTCTTAAAGTATAAGACAATATGTTGCAGGCACGGTTTGTTTCGGATTAAGTTTTAACTCTGCAATTATTTATCTCTATAATTACCGAATTCGATAGTATGCAGGACTCAGAGGAGACCGAGCCAACCGAAGAGGACTCTAGCTCTAGTAGTTCATCGAATCATCTTCATCGATGAAGTAGAGTTTAAATAGTAGGACGAATTTTATAAAAATAGTATATGGGGTTCTTCGTTATTCTTTTGGTGTATATAGGACATTTTGGTAGGAAAACATGCAAATACGTAAACCCATATACATTTATATGTATGGACTGAAAGGTTAAATATCAATAATATACTTTTGGCTTGTAAGTACTGATTTGTATTATGTTGCTGAACATTGCTTGAATTCATAATTGCTTGATTTGTGTATATGTGACTGGCTTAGAAATTGTCTCTTGTACAATAGTTAACCAGTATATTTTATTATTTATAGGAGGATATGGCTACGAGTAACGACCAAATCTCTCCTCACGAAGATAATGATCACAATCAAACGATAAGTGAAATGATGAGATCTAGAGTTACTCGTACATCAACCTCAGGAAGCCAAGTAGGCAGCAATACACTAATGGAACTACTGCAAGCAGTGACATCCACAGTCAACAAGCAGCAAGATCAAATCGATTGCAATCAGATGAATAGGGAGAACAATGAACAATCAAAATTAAGGAGCGGGATGAACGAATTCATGAAATTATCCTCACCCGGTTTTGAGGGAACCACTGATTTGATGATTTCTGAACATTGGATCACTAAAATGAAAAAAGACTTTACATACATGAGATACCCTAAAGAGGAAAAGGTCGATTATGCGGTCTACATGCTAAAAGACCGTGTTTATGGGTGGTGGCAAATGCAGGTCAGGACTTTGGGAGAAAAGGCATATTAGATGTCATTGGATGAATTCAAAAAGATCTTTTATGAAAAGTATTTTCCCTCAAAGGTTTGCAAGCAAAAAGAACTAGAATTTTGAAAATTGGAACAAGGTGATAAGACGGTAGCAGAATATGAGGAGGAGTTCACTTACATGTCAAAATTTGCTACTCACTTTTTGGGCATGGAAGAGGAGAGTGCTCGTCGTTTCAAAGAAGTGCTTCGACCGGACATCAGGAATGCAGTCAGTGCATTTGAACTCCTGACGTATGGAGAAGTATTAAAGAAGGCTTTGTTAATTGAGAAAAATGAGATAGATGTGAAATCAAAGAATGAGACGACCAACTCCCATTCAAGGAAGCGGTTTTGGCCAGATAAGAGTAGTGGGGGGAATTTTACTTCGAACTTCGGAGGATAAGGGGCTGCATCACATTCGGTAGGATAAGGCCTAACAACTCCCTCATCTTGGAGCTCGCTTCTCTTGGCAATGACATTAAGGCGGGCTTCCAATTCTTCCATTTTAGCATATTGAGGATTTTGTTCATTCTTGGTCTCTTTTTCTTCTTCAGAGGAAAATTCTAAGTTGTGAGCTTCTTGATCAGAAGTCTCGATCACTTTTTCCTTCCTCTTTGGGTAAGATGATCCTCCTCTTTAGGGGTGCCAAATGGTTCGGTTTTATCCGAACCGATCCGCATCCATATCCGAATGGATGCGGATATGTTAAACCATTTTCAAAACCGGGCGGATAGGGATACAAATATGGTTTCTTTTTTTTGGGATACGGATCCAGATACGGATATGAGTGTAAAATTCAGTTGTGGATAAGTATATCCGCAATTTAACAAATATAAGGATTCGGGTCCATTTGTGTACCAACGTTTCAAACCCGTAACCACTACCCAACCAAAATTTACCCAACTCAAAACTCTAGCCTCCACAAACTCAAAGTCCACTTCTGCCTCCACCTCTACTCCAATCAGACGTCGTTCCTGATCTCGAGTCTCTTAACAAGTTGCCCGCCCGTCTCGTCTTGCCACCCACCCACGTCCTCTCGTCGCCCATGTCGTACCGTCACCCTCGTCCCGTTGTCCCGTCGCCGCTTGATATTCCAGTTCGACACCGTCGTCCTTGTCGTCATCCATTTCG
>NW_017972288.1:0-7010 GCF_001876935.1 Asparagus officinalis
ATATGAAACTATAGAAAATGGTAGAGACGAAAAACAAATGGCTTTAAATCTCCTTGTGGATTATATCAACATGGATTTTACTATTAGCTTCACAGCTGGGGAAAAATGCATAAAAACTATCTTAACACGTCTAAAGGAGGTAGGGTTGTGTTGCAGCAGTGTAAGGCTCCTCTCGTTTAGCTAAACGCATCTAACAAATTGGCGTCTTGTTACGGAGGTCGATCCATAGCGGTAGCAGTCTCGTGTTTGATCCATGAGTCCAGCGAAGTAAAAGAATCTCGTCGGGTCGAAGTGAACTAACAACGAGCGCGAGGAGTCCATCCATAATAACGGGTGTGGGCGACTACCTTCAGGGTGAATCTTTTCCGGTAACAAAAAAAAAACTGCTGACTAAGGGGAGGTAGGGTTTATTCTTATAGCTATTAAAGAATGTGGAAGGGTTGTGTATCAATTATTCATAACATTGGAGGTAGTCGAATACAGGAACTAACCATCTATCTTCGAAATTTCAAATGTCACATGGATGAGTACTTCATTATTTGGTTTTCTTGATAAAAAGAAGCTCTGAGCTCAAATTATCTACTTGCAACACAATTGAGCACATCAAACGAAAAAATAATCTATGCACAAGTTTAATCTTTGAAAGCATAAGGACATAATACGGAAATCAAGGGGGAGGTAAACCATGAAAGAATACTAAATCAAATATACAAGCTAGCGAACCAATCAAACCACACGAGACTGTATAAAAACTTGTCAGTATGACGCACATCTATGCGTCTCATAACCAGACACAGAATCAATACCACACGTCGAAGCCATGCTATGTATAGGATGTCACCTTCCTTTATGTTGTTGCCATATTGGGTCCATCAAGTGAGTGAAGAAATTTCTAAATACACCAATTATACAGCTTTTTTGTTAAAAATCGACCTTCTTGAGTTATGTTCCCGTATTTTTATAAATTATATTCGTATCTTATTTTGTTCGTCGTGCAGCATCGTGTGTAACGAAAAAAAAAGAGAGGTTGGACCAGCTGTGGACATCGTCACCCGTAATTTTTTGAATCTTCTTAAATAGTCGGATTGTCAACCACCGACATTTAGGACATGAAGGATGTTGAGTTTAGGCGTGTGGTAATTAGGGTTTGCGAAACTCCTGAAATGTGTCGGAGGTGGCAGGATGAATCCGATCCCAAAACGATATTTAGGAATCAAAGTTAAAAAGTCGAGTCTACTTTCTAGCCAAGTGCTGAATAAGATCGTGATGCGACGAAGTAGGTTGTTTTTTGTAAAAAAACCGCAATGAGGGTCGAATTTTAAGAAAAATGTGAAGGGTAGGTTAATTAGAAAAGATTTATTACTCAACGAGTCCAAGTTGGAAATCTTTTTTAGCTCAAACTACTCCGGTTTAATATTAGTTTATTCCTGTCCTCCAGCTTGAACGGTACAGGAGAGGCAACGGTGTGTAGTGGGTCCCACCTTCATCTGTGTCTTAAAGGTGGCCTGTTCTCTGGTCAACACCGCCTTTTTTTTTCACTCTCGATGAAGCTACAGTCAGAACCATACTTTCATCGGGGCAGGTGCGATGACGATTTGATTTCTGTTAAAAAGACAATTACAGTTTTTAAAGAAAAAGCAAATTTGAGAAAACAAAGCATGGGCGATTATTTCTGTAAGGTGTGGGTGGGTGGCGGGGTATTTGCGTTAACTTTTTTAGGTTTTTACCTGAATAAACAGTGCCTTTTATTTAATAGGTTGAGTTTGTAAGAGGTAGTGTCAAGAGAAGACAGGAAGATAACAGTGTTTATATACAGAAGACCATAAAGGAACTGAGTTCGGGTGCATTTAACATAATCTCTTTTTGATTCAGTCACTTACTGTTTATTGGTTTGTTCGGTAATGTTTTTTAATAAGACGCCGTCAGAAGCAAATATAAAAAACAAACATTTCAGTGGCGACAAAGCAAGTTTACAATTGTGAAGTTGGGGTTAGATTGATCTATAATCCTAAGGTTCTCGCTATGGAGACAGATGAATCAATATTTGTTTTTTATAAAGATGTGGAGATAGGAGCTGATCAGTAGGGGATTAACAATAAGCTTTATATATTATTTGATTGCATTATGAATTTTATAAAATATAGAAACACTTCTATGCTGTTCATCTATTGAGTTCGCTTCTGACTTATGCTGCTCGATATGTGCGGATAGGTGTATGAATTACACACATAATAATCTGTAAAGTTCTGTAAGGTTCAAACAAAAAAAAGAAAGACCGAGGATAACAAAAAAAACAAAGTGATGACATAACGAAAAATGTGGTTGTTAAAGTAAGAGGAGAGAAGATCTTCGGAAATTTCCGCTTGAGTTGAATATTGGAGTGGTTACACATATATTTATTAAAGTTAGAGGAAGGGTGATGTGTTCCTCTGGTATCAGCCAATGTGGACATAATAAAATAATCTACACACTGGACCATCTATTATCGAACAGCGCCTTCAAAGCGTCATGTTGGATGGCGAGGGAACAAATGAGAGTTTCATGAGCGTCACCAAGAAACTGGAACGATAAACTGTAAGCCTTTGTTTGGGAAGGAAGAAGTCTGGCAAAGAGGCTCGGGGCCAGATTGGGCTTGTCGCTAGAGGGCTGGGGATGAGACGTGTTCTCTGTAGAAATAGAATTGTCTGTTGTTAGGGGAGATAGAGGGCTGGCTTGGCGAGACAAAATGGAGATCAAATTCTTAATTGTTTGTATCTTATGATTGATGGGAAATTGGAGAGTTAGGCGAATGCTGTCCTCCTTGGTATTGTGCACTGCGTAATCTATCACAGCTGATGAGAGGGGAGTAGAGTGGTAGAGAGTGTGCGTTAGCAGGAGGATACCAACAATGAACTGGAGAAGATGACGAAGTACATGAATAATCCTAATTTAGCTGATATAGTGGAATCGATTGCCGAATCTTCAATCGTTCGCTCAGGTGCTGGAAAAGGTAAGCAAAGACAATCCATTATCTTGCTTTCCCCAAGTCTTACTTGCCGCCCAGAAATTAGAGTATATCCTTCACAGTATAATACAATATTTAAACTGTGTAGACTTTCCTGTCTGTAGTGGGATCACCAGACATCGAGCGATGCAGGAATAATGCACAAAACTCTAAATTTGGATTGTAGCAGAGCAGAAGTGAGAGGCGCGTGAAGTACCCGGAGATCCGAAGACCTATGGTATAGCATAGTGTAGAATATGGAGAGCGGTACTAAAATTTTGACTTGGCAATCGGAAGACAATCCATGTGAGAACTGTATATCTTGAATCGAGAGTTGCACAGATAGAGGTAACGGCCACAACGATGCGTATCCGTACTGATCAGATAGAGGCTCGACGCATTAGTATTACCGCGCTACCAGTTTAAACATTCTGTTTTAGAGTTGGTCGAAGTTGCATCGTCAGTTAGATTTCAGCTCAATCTAAGAAAGTCCGAGAGATATCTGTGAACCTTAGTCACCTCGGGCCTTGAGAATTTTCTAGACTAGAAAAGCCGCACAGAGATCCCAAAGGGATCCTTTCATATAAAATTGTTTTGCACATGAGATTTTGGTATTTGGTATACCATAGTCACATTCGCACCTGTAATGATCTACCATTCTCACAGATAAGTAATAAAAACGTCTGCCACGTGATGTAGTCTCGACAAACAGACGAGGTCTTGATGACTTTTCATAAAGCCTGCCTCCTTGAGGCATGACATCGCGAAATACTCAACCAAGCGGATGGTGCAAAGAGCTGGACTCGAGCCTGACTTGAGGATCAAGGTTATATTTTATACTAGTTAATTCTAATATGCCCCCCGCAGGGGGTTCTCGAGCGCTTATTATTCGGTCTGAAACTGGGACCATGATCGGAAACCGTGGTTCAGTGTTAGCCGGTAGTGTGACAATTTTGAGAAAATACGCATTTAATTGTGTGCCCACGATGGGCTTTAACTCGGGTATGCCTCACAATATCATGTTAAAGTAAAGAGAGAAGAATGACGAAGAAGGATAGAAAAGCGAGACATCAAGTGAGAGATGCTAAGAGGAGAGAGAGACGACCGTCATAGCGAGAAGGGAGGAGAGAGAGAGAGAATCTTGGGTAAATTTCCTTGAGAATTGAATATGAGTGCTGACACATAATGGTATACAAGTAGGAGAAGTATGTAAGTGTTTCTCACTACCAATTGTAGACTAAATCGTCATTACACTATTTTCAACTAATTTATCATTTTGACAAACATGAACTTTGGTGGTGAAAATACAAGTGAAGTAAATGGTCCGCTTCTAACTCACGGATTTCAGAGTTCCCGGAGATTTCATAGCTCATTTTCTTTTAGCAAAACGGACCCCATGTTCAGGATCGATCATTAAATCAGATGTATCTTGAACATCAGACCTCACACGTCTCGTCTAACTTGATTGTTCACTGAGAACCTATTCCATTGAAAACCCGACAGTGACCAAATGCACAACGTGAGCGTTTGCGTTGTTTGACGAAATAATTTCAGAAGTGGTTCTCGATTTTTGGCGATTTTTGAAACGGGTGTTTCCTGCTCTGAGATTTGCTTCCTATGGATAAGGGGGCAGGGGAGATGTGGGGTGGCTTACTTGTTATATTTTATTGATTGCATTATGAATTTGATACATTATAGAAACAATCTATTGAGTTCATTCTGACTGTTGCCTTCTAGTATATTTATGAATAATCCTTATCAACTTAATGTCATTGTAAGTTCAGAACAAATCAAAAAAGAAAGGATCGGAGAATAAAAACAAAATAGGCATTGATTATCATATTGTTGTTATCGTTGAAAAGCATTCGTAAGCTGAGTATAGTAATTTTAATAGAAATGAAAAATAAGACTTCTTCATTAAAAGAAAATTAAGATCAGAGATCTAAAAGGAATTGGCGGCTAAAATAAAGGCCAAGTTTGTTCTTGAGTCTCCTCACAGCTTCAAAAATATCTTGTTGAATCTCCATAGCGAAGTACCAAAGAACGTTGACTTATGGTTTTTACTGCACACCCTCCCCCCCCCCCGCTAATTGATCAACAATTCAACTGCCATAGGGACCCTTCAGATCTTGACTTGAAAAAATGACACCAAATATGGAGAATAAAAGAAATGAAATCTGACCTTCAACGAAAGCCGTATCGTGTATAATTAGATTTATCACTGCAGATAAGCTAGAGAATCATCAAGAAATATACGATTGAACATGTGTAATTCCTGGTAGGGGATCACCAGCTACATCAAGATCAGATAATGACAAAAACTCATAATTTGGATGTAGCAGGAAGCGAGAGAGCGAGATAGTACCCCGAGATACCGAAGAATCCGTAATAAGGCTAAGCATATGGTGTACAGGAATATGGTGGCACTAACAATTTGACTGGCAATGGCGAACAACATGAGAGATATCTGGCGGAGATGCAAGAGTAGATAAATGAGCAACAAGATGCGAATCGGTATGATCGATAGAGGAGCGCATAGTCATTCCAATTTAGTAGAGCGAAGTTTTGGACAATTCCGTCTGAGTATCGTTGATAAGATATAGATCTCTATTACAAGTTGGCATTCGGTCAGTTTTAGTCCTCAGTTCGAATTAGAATTCCGAGAGATTATTCTGTGAGACCGTGAGACACCTGCGGGCCTTAGAGAAATTGAGACTAAGAAAGATACCGAGCAGATCCATGATCTTGTTCCATTAGTAATAAATTGTTGTTGAACTGAGAGTTTGCGTGATACAGTAAATCGTCACTGTAATGATCATACATCTACCAGATAAGTAATAAAACTCCTGCCACGTGAGTGTCGTCGACACAAAGAGAAGCATCATGAGATGAACTATTTATCCCATAAGCCTGGCCTTTGAGCATGAGCATCGCGAAATATTGATCTTCATAATCCAAGCGCGGCGAAGTGGCCTGATTAGTAGATGAGATGATATACTATTGGTTTATATTAATTCTAATACTGGCCCGCAGGCTCTAGCAGGCCCTTTTATGGGTCGAATCGTCGACTTATAGTACGACAACAATGTAATTCATCTGCAACAGGAAAAATACGATCATTTTTCAGAACTCCGTGAATTTGTATTCGAGAACGATCCCGATGTGGAATTTCTAATACTCGGCGTTGCTCTATATCTGTTTAAAGTAAGAGAGAGAGTAGGGAGACGAGAGAGAAGACAATGAGAGAGAGAGGAGAGAGGAGAGAGAGAGAGAAGAGAGGGATCCTGAGAGAGAGAGGATTTTGGGTTAAATTTCCTTGGTTGAATATTGAGTGTACACATACATTATACAAGTAGAGAAGGTGAGTGGGTTCTACAACATTAGGATAAAACATACTACAATACACTATTATCAACATTTATTTGAAACATGGATTTGGGCGTGATACAAGTATAAAATGCTCTAAACTTACGGAGATTCAAGTCCGCCGTGAAGTTATAGTATTTTTCTTCAACCGACCCAGTTTACAGCCGCGACGGCATGAACGGGCGTTTGACGAATAATTCACGAAATGGGTCGTTTTTGCGAATCTTTTGAAACGGGTCCTGCTTCAAAATTCTTGTCCTATGGAATAAGGGGGGGAGGGGGGGTGGCTTACTTGTATATTTTATTTGATTGCATTATGAATTTGATAAATTATAGAAACACATCTATTGAGTTCATTCTGACTTTGCTCTATTTATTTATGAATAACCTATAACTTATAATTTCATGTAAGGTTCAAACAAATAAAAAAGAAAGGATCGAGAAAAAAACAAAGATAGCATTGAATGAAATGTTGTTATGTTGAAAGCATTCGTAACTGAGAAGTAATTTTAATCAGAGAATTAAAAAGCATCTCATTTAAAAAGAAAATTAGATCACATCTAAAAGGAATTTGGGCTAAAATACAAGCAATTTCGTTCTTGATTCCTCACAGCTTCAAATATTTTTGATCCCACGAGTACCAATGACTTCCTATGCCTTC
>NW_017972289.1:0-2662 GCF_001876935.1 Asparagus officinalis
GAGGAATCAGTGTTTCATAGAGCCATACCTACCCTGCCGATTCGCTCGCCAGTTTGGCTATGATCAGCTTTATGTCGGGAATCCGTGTCAGCAGCTTCGGACCCACGGCGGTTTGGTGGACGGTCTTCGTGCATGGTTGTGGATCGTGACGGGCTGTACCGGTGCTAAGTTCAGTCTCCCGAGTGCTGAGCGGCAGTTCAGCCTCACCTTCTTAAGCTACAAGTGGTTGTTAGCAGCTAATAAAACTGTCCCTGTAAAGCCGATTGCAGAGCTGGAGGCTGAGGAGGCTTCTCAGGCTGATTCTCGTATGATTTGGGAAAATGCTCGATCACAAAGGGCACGGCACAAGACTCGTCGGATTGACGAAAAGGGAAAGAAGATCTTTAATTCTGCTGATGAGGCTTCAGGCGGAGATTTTGAAGATCACGAGGACTGTCTTGAACGAGGTCAATTTCTTACTTTTTCCTTTTATCTTCCAGAATTATTAAACCTGACAATGGTTTGATGTTTCAGGGACCACAGCTGACCAAGATGAAGAGTTCCGTCCTTCTCCCCAGGCGAGACCTTCGATTATTGTCCCTGCTGCTCGGCGGAAGAGATTAGCCCGCAAGCCGCGTGTAGCGTCGTGAGCATCTGATATGGATTTGGCCGGTGATGATCCTGCTAGTGATGGAGGTAACATCTACCCTATAGACTAGCCTCTTGATCATTCAGAACTTTGACTCATGCTTTTTCATCTCTATATAGGAGAGCGTGGGGAGAGCGAGATGAGTCCTGATCCTGTTTTTCACGATTCTACATCTTCTGGTGAGCCCGACTCACCGCACCAGGTAGAAAGGCCTGCAGAAGCTGGTGACATTAGGGAAACCGTCAATGTAGGACCCGGTTCGATGAATCCAGGTACATCTACCATTAACAATACACAAAGGAGTTGAATGATTTGGAATTTGTGCATTCCCTAATTGTCTCTATGCTTCTTGCTCTTTTAGATAATTTGCAGGAGGCAAACGTGGATCTTGGGAATAGAGAGGCTGACGCACCCATAAGAGGTAACTCATTTCTATTGGTCGTAGTCTCTTTATTCTCTTTTCGTACTTATATTCTCTTGTGTCAGATTTCTCGACTGATGATTTTGACGAGGAAGGCTTGCTTGTGGACACTCCTATGCTCCACTTTATGTATGGCTCTCCTCAAATTGATGACCAGTTGCCTGGAGATGTATTTCCTGAGTCTACGCTCCCTAAGAATCCCGAGGATGGTTTTTCTGAAGGTACATAGCTCTTCTCAAGTTAATTATAGGACTAGTCAATTTTTGACTAATGCAACTATAATGTGATGCATCTGAGAATTCTATTTTGTATTTGACAGGAGCTTTTGTCGAGACTGATCCTGTTGAGCCGGCTGGGGGACCAACTACACCAGTTGATACACCCCCAGCCGTTACACCTCCACCACCCCCACATTTCTTCATCAAGGCTTTTGACGGATTTCTCCTTTTTGTGTAGGGCTTTCTTCTCGGCTTCACGTCCTTGTGAAGGAGTTGTTATCAGACAGCGACCCAGAGAAGATTGTCATCTGTATAGAGATCCGTTCCTTCTTCTCCTTTGTGAATGCTATGATTGACAAGCTCTTCCATGGCGGACTTTCCCTTCACCAGTTCAAGCCATTCCTTGATCTTTAGATAAATTCCATAAGGGATGCAGGGTACCCAGATCTGGCGAAGTCTATTGTTGATGATCTTGACTGCCTAGAGCGTGAGCTTCAGATGTTTCGTGAGCTCCGAGATGCAGGTGCCTCTTCATTCATCGCTGCCGAGTTGGATACTCGCTTACAGACATGGCGGACATGGCGCGATACTTGGATTTTTGCTGAGCTCGAGATTCAGGTGCAGCGGGATCGAGTGGACCGAGTTGAGGCCCACCTTGCTGCTAGATCATATTCATTCACTGAGCTTGACTCTTCTATTACCTCTTGTGAGACCCAGATAGACCAGCTCCGAAGAGAGCTCCATGAGAAAGAGGAGACTTTGAGTATTCTTCAGATGACGAAGATACAGGATCAGCAAGCCCACACTGCTCTATCTGAAGAGTTGAAATCTTTGAAGCAGAAGCTGACCGAGACGGAGGAGGTTGCTGCGAAGACTTTAGCGACCACTGAGTAGTCCATCAGAGTTGAGCTGAGGCAAGCTTATGATAAGAAGTTGTCTAAGCTTAATCAGCAGATTTTTGGCCATGTTCTTGATGTATGATTTCATTTGCTGAATGTTTTGACTTTTAAACCTTTTAGTGGAACTGGTTTTTATCTTTATCTTTATTATGATTCCTCATTCCGTTTGAAATGATTGACCATAATACTTTTAGGATTTTTGGCAAACCCTCAGCCATCAACGGATTTGATTAGCCTTTACCGACTACCGTTTGAGTCGGGCTAGCATGCGGATTGTCTAAATCCGTTCCGCATGTCACGTTGTGCTAAGAGAGTGAATTCTCTGAGACTTTCGTGCTATGATGTTGAATACATAGACTTCGCCATTGTTACGGGAATAGGCTACCCAGCGACACGTGTTAGGTGTTGACTTTAGGATTTTTGGCCAACCCTCAGCCTTCAACGGGTTTGATAAGCCTTTACCGACTACCGTTTGAATCGGGCTAACATGCGGATT
>NW_017972290.1:0-305 GCF_001876935.1 Asparagus officinalis
GCGACCCTCGCGTTCATCAATGTTCAGCCCAACACCCACTTCGCGTCTCAATTCTAAGACACGAAGTTGGGTTCTGAACGCGTTTGACTCGTTCGAATTCGAGTCGAACGGTTTCAGAACTGTTTCCCCACGATCTGAGGAAATCACGCCCACTTAGGAGCGGATTTAGAGGGCAGTTACAACCCCTATCCACCTATAAATTCTCAACAAACTCAACTGAGTTAAGGGCTGGCTGGCTTTTTGGTACGAAGAAGCAGCAAGTTAGTTCTGGAGGATCTCAACCACTCAGGTTCGGTGATTCAACA
>NW_017972290.1:1072-53579 GCF_001876935.1 Asparagus officinalis
CTCTCTCTCTCTCTCTCTCTCTCTCTCTCTCTCTCTCTCTCTCTCTCTCTCTCTCTCTCTCTCTCTGCTATTGGGATGATTTCAAACAAACACTTGGGGGTTATTCATAATATTGGTTTAGGGGTAGGTAAATACTATTAGGGTTAGGTGATTACTACTAAGGTTATGTGTTAGGTAGGTGAGGTGTAAATGTGAAGCTGCTGAACTTTAACAATAGATAACCTTAACCAATGGTATCTAATCGGTATCAAAGTTATATAACTGTTAATGTTCTTGTCATGGCAGTTGAACTATAATTAACTAGCAAAAACTTACATGAGACCAATTCAAGGTTTCAAATCATTTGTTCTATATATTTGTCCATTTACAATATCGGATGCATAGAAAACCTACATGTGGCTGTCGTGCACATAAACATGGAAAAGATTAAGCTTAGTATATGTCGATCGCTAGCTTGTAGAGAGGCAAGACCTCCACTGGGGAGACAAACTCAAGGGGGGGAAATTAAGCAAATTAAAGACTGTAATTTTCACCTAAGGATGAACTGTTCGTTGCATTCGATGTCTTTTTCTTTGCTCCCTTCTTCTGAACTATGCTCAAGATAAAGGATAATAAGTATGTTATTTGAAAATCTGGTACTATCTTGTCTCTTGCGTTGTCTTCGATGTAATCTATGTGAATATATAGTAGTTTAAAGTTGGTAATTAGAGAGTATGTGAATAGTAGTTTTAGCTTAGTAATTAGAGGGTATATGCACCTATGTGATGCATAAAAACACGTTGTTCATATTGCATGAATAATTTTAGATGGAACATTGACTGTAGATGCCTGTCTTCCTTGAAATTATCTAGCAAATACTTGCTGAATCAGTTCTTTTTCGAACATATCATAAAATTTAAAGAACATAATTAATATCAGAGAAATCCTCAAAGGAAATGATTTTCTTTCTTTCTTAGAAGTTATCTAAGGGGAAAATACAAGTTGAGCTTAAGCTTCGTACAAACGAAGAGTCTTGACAAATAAGCGATAAAATTTGTAAATACAGAATTTTTTTTATTAAGGTTATGAAGTTACAAAGTTTAAATGTATATACAATTTAGGCGCAAAAGTACACTAGCTTAAAGGCGAATATTACTAAGTCAATCTTAAACCTGCTACTAGATTCTGCATCAGCTTAAACAGATGCTTCACAGAATAATATGTTGTCTGTTACTAATGTATCTTCTATACGTAGCATCATAAGATCCAAAATTATCCAAGATCTTGTATTCTACAATTATACTATAAGGAGAAAACTTTAGTCCAATTAAGATAACGCTCATAAGTACCACTGTCAGAATGTACTCAGCAAATATTGGAAAGAAATCACCCCCTAAATTTTGGCTATGTAGAATTTATTAGGATTTCAGCCTAGCAGTAAAATTTAGATGTTTATAATTTGATAATGTCAAGGTTAATATGCTACAATATCAACATATTTTATCTTGCCCAGTGATTTCAGAACATAGGCAACTTAATATCTGAGAGAGGCATACAAATCCTCTCAAATTAGGTGGTAATTAGAGTGTCCAATATTACCAATAAAAAGAACTAACCTTGATTTGAAGGAGGAGCTCGCCTAAAGATCGACGGCGAGGAAGCTCGCTTGCGCGTAGAGAGGCGGGGAGGGAGCTCGCCTTCTGGATTGCGGGCGTGGAGGAGATCGAGCTCGCCCGATGCGGAGCTCGCCTGTCGCTTGCGTGGTGGAAGCCAGCTGTAGTCAAGCTGGTGTGGAGCTCGCCTGAAGACTTAGGGTTTCCCTATAAAAGGGAAACCTTATTCACGAGTTCCCTCTGAGCTCTCTCTCTCTCTCTCTCTCTCTCTCTCTCTCTCTCTCTCTCTCTTTCTCGATTTTTTTTCTCTCTTTGGCGGCGGCTCTTCTCACGGATTTTGAGGAGCAATTTTCGGTCAAGAAAATTGAGATTGAGTTGTGAGTTCAGTTGAATAGATCACAAGCGATATTGTAGAGAGATCTCAAGTTTGAGATATTCTCTTAGTAAGTGTTGTAATTTCTTATGGTTAAATAAGAAATTAATTGTGCGGCTCCAGTGAACGTAGGCAAGTTTGTCGAACCATGTAAATCTGTTGTCTCGTCTTATTTACTTATTGTTTTATTTGTGTATTCGCTATTGCTTGTATTGGTTGGTTTGAGTTTGGTGTAAACTTAAGTTGGTTGTTTTCTTTTAGGATTGATTTAGCTTCCGTAGCGGTTAAGTGGACGTCTCACGCTCCCAACAATTGGTATCAGAGCCATTTAATCAGATTGGTGGTGGTAGAACTTCTGCTCTGAGATGGTGCTTAATTATTGTTGAAATTCCTAAGAGAAGTAGATTTATTAATACAAGCAGAGAATGATGTCTACAAGTAAAACAGTTAAAGTGGGAAAGTATGAGATCGAAAAATTTAATGGAAAGAATAATTTTTCCTATTAGAGGATGCAGATCAAAAATTTGCTGATTTCGCAAAAATTGCACAATTCTTTGGCAGGAAGAGAAAAGAAGCACAAAGATATGTCTAACGAGGATTGAGAAGAGTTAGATCTCGAAGCACGAGCGTCGATTATCCTATGACTTGAGAGGGATGTTGCTTTTTTGGTGGATGAAGAGAAAACGACTGTGGTCGTGTGGTCAAAGTTAGAGAGTACCTTCATGACGAAGAGTCTAACAAATCAGATCTACTTGAATTTAAATTATATACTTGCAAGATGGAGGAAGGTTCGTCAATTCGGGAAGGTTCGTCAATCCGGGAATACATCAATAAGTTCGATAGAATCATATTGGATTTGAAGGACATTGATGTGATAATAGAAGATGAGGATCAAGCATTTCCGCTACGTCTTTCTTTACCGAAGTCTTATGAGAACCTGATACAAATATTGATGCTTGTAAGTGACAATTTAAAGATGGATGAGACTAGAACGATGCTTCTGGCGGATAATCTTCGAAAAATTATAACTAATGACATGGCTACTAGTGGTAACATGGAACAAGCACAAGGATTGTTTGTAAGAGGAAGGGGTAATGAGCGAGGAAAAAGCAAGGGAGGAAAGTCTAGATCAAAATCAAGACCTCTTGCTGGAAGGTCGTGTTTCAAATGCGGTGAGCTTGGGCATTTTAAGGTTAATTGCCCTAACTAGAGAGTAGGTGGGAAAAATAATAACAATAAAATCGAGAGGAGAGAAGGCAAGGAAGAGGCGAGTTACATCTCGGAGGAAGGGAGCGATAAAGAATGCTATGTTGTTACGGGTGGTGAAGATATTTTCGGTAAGTGGATTCTTGATTCGGATTGCTCTTACCATATGTGCCCAAATAGAAAGTGGTTTACTACCTATTGAAGTATTTATGGTGAAACCGTATTGATGGGGAATAATCATGCTTGTAAAATGGTGGGACTTAGTGATATAAAAATCAAAATGCATGATGGAGTGATCAAAACCCTAACGGATGTGAGGCACGTTCCCTACTTACAGAAGAATCTTATCTCAGTTGGTGCATTAGACTACGGTGGTTGCAGGATTGTTATAGGGAACAGAGTAAAGAAAGTTGTTTAGGGTTTATTAGTAGTGATGAAGGGTATTCGTCACGGTAATCTATATACTCTCTTGGGTACAACAGTGACAGGAGATGAAGCAGTTGGAACTGATGGAAGTAGTGGAGACCCATGTGAGCACACTCGGTTATGGCATAGACGGCTTGGGCACATGTCAGAGAAGGGTCTACATCTGCTTGGTAAGGAAGGTTTGCTGAAGAACATAAAGAAATCTTGCATGGATTTTTATGAGGATTGTGTGTACTAAAAGGCGCACAGAGTTTATTTTCTGAGAAGCAAGCACAAGAGCAGAGGTATATTAGACTATGTGTATACAGATGTTTGGGGTCCGGCTCAAACAACTTTCAAGGGTGGTATCAGGTATTTTGTCTCGTTTATAGACGATTATTCTAGGTATGCTTGGATTTATTTTCTTAAGCATAAGAATAAAATATTCGAGATATTCAAGAAGTGAAAAACAATGATTGAGAAGAGGATAGGCAATAAATTGAAGACACTAAGATCTGATAATGGTACATAATATATAGAGGGTCTTTTAAAGGAGTTCTGTGATCAGGAGGGTATTGCTCGACACTGGACAGTCAGGTCCATACCACAGCAGAATGGAGTCGTAGAGAGACTGAACCGTATATTATGGGAGAAAGCAATGATTATGCGATCACATGCTGGTTTGGGCAAAGAATGGTGGGCAGAAGTGGTTGCTACAACTTGTTACATAGTGAACCGTTCTTCACATTCGACATTGTATGGTGATGTATCTTATCGGGTATGGTCAGGGGAGCATGCAGATTATGATAGGCTTAGGATTTTCGAATGTACCGCCTACTATCACGTCGAGGAAAACTTGACGCGAGGGCCAAGAAGGCAATATTCTTGGGGTATGTAAAGGATGTAAAAGGCTATCGCCTTTGGTATACAGAAGATTTCAAGTTCATGATCAGCAGAGATGTTACATTTGATGAGAAATCCATGATTTTCAGGGCATCTAAGAACGATGGTGTTGGGACTGTTGGGACTTTAAAGTCCCAGGTGATTGAAATAGAACCTAAAGACCAACCAGGTTCTAGTCATGTTCAAGAGGAGGATCATGAAGATGATGAGCTTGAATAGGAGGAGGTTCAGCAAGAAAATGTACAAGTATTATAACAACAGCAGCTCGAAGATAGTTTGGCTTCCACTAGGCCAAGACGAGCATACAAGAAGGTTCAGAAGCTAGGGTCAGATCAGTCTCTGAAGCACTATGAGTAGGTAAATTTGGTTGAGTACGCACTCTCGATGGAGGATGCTGAGTCGGTCACCTTTAAAGAAGCTATTCGGGACATGGATAATGAGAGTTGGTTGGCTGCGATGGAGGAAGAGATGGAATCTCTCCGGAAGAACCAAACATAGGAGGTGGTCCCATTGCCCGTAGGGAAGAAATCTATTGGTTGTAAGTGAGTGTACAAGAGAAAGGAGGATCCTTCCGAACTCGGCGGTATAAGGTACAAGGCTAGGCTAGTGGCTAAGGGGTTTGCACAAATAGAGGGTGTTGATTACAATGAGATATTTTCTTTGGTGGTAAAACACACTTCTATTCGGGTGCTATTGAGTATTGTTGCTCATGGTGATCTTGAGCTGGAACAACTTGATGTCAAAACAGCCTTCTTGTACGAAGACTTGGATGAGGAAATCTATATGCATCAGCCTGAGGGTTACAAGGTTGAGGATAAAGAGCGTCAGATATGTCGCTTGAGGAAATCACTTTATGGATTGAAACAATCTACTCGGCAGTAGTATAAGTGATTTGACTCCTTCATGCTAAAGCATGGGTTCTCCAGAAGTGATTATGACTGTTGTGTCTATATTCGGAAGCTTCATGGAGGTGATTATATCTATCTTATTTTGTATGTGGATGACATACTTATTGCTTCGAGAAGCAAGATGGAGATAGATAGGCTGATTTGTATGTGGATGACATACTTATTTCTTCGAGAAGCAAGATGGAGATATATAGGCTGAAATCTGAACTTGGTACAAAGTTCGAGATGAAGGACATGGACACTGCTAAGAAAATACTGGAAATGGAGATTAGAAGAGAGAGGATAAATTGGTGATCGTTCTTGAGTCAGAAAGGCTATATTGAGCGGGTTATCGTAAGGTTTGGGATACAAAGTGCTAAGTCGGTGGTGACTCCATTGGCTCCGCACTTCAGACTCTCAGGTAAACAATCTTCCACTACAGCGAAAGAGAAGGCACATATGGGGCGTGTACCTTATGCTAGTGCAGTTAGCAGTTTGATGTACGCAATGGTGTGTACACATCCAGATATTTCACAGGAGCTTAGTGTTGTCAGTAGGTTCATGGCGAATCCGGGAAAGACACATTGGGAAGCGGTGAAATGGGTCCTGAGGTACTTGAAGGGTACCGCTAAAACAGGTCTGTGTTTTAGTAAAGATACATGTCAGATTGATGGATTTATGGATTCAGATTATGCGGGCGATCTAAACAGACATTGATTTACTACTGGTTATGTATTCAGTATACATGGTACTCTAGTTAGTTGGTGATCGGTGTTACAGGCTATAGTAGCACTTTCTACTACAGAGGCTGAGTACATGGCCATGACAGAAAGAGTGAAGGAAGCACCGTGGTTGTGGGGTCTGTTAGATGATTTAGGGATTGAGCGGGATTGCGTGAATTTATGGTGTGATAGTCAGAGTGCAATTCATTTGACTAAGAATCAAGTTCACCATGCTTGTACCAAGCATATTGACGTCAGATACCATTTTGTGCGGGATGTCATTGAGGAAGATGATATTTTTCTCATGAAGGTGCACACAACTAAGAACCCATCAGACATGTTAACTAAGGTGGTGACAGGTAGCAAGTTTCAGTATTGCTTGGACTTGCTTAATATCAACCCGTGTTGATCTGCCCAAGACGGCAATGTGCAGAACTACGATTAGCTTGATCCCGATCAGAGGGTACGTAGGCAACCATGGTATAATGGTGCAACTGGTTTGGCCTGGTTTTAGCCTAGTTAGCGTTTACGGTGTTCTTCTGGTGTTCGTCCAAAATTTGAGGTTTATCAAATGATGAACGAGGTGAAGAATTAAAGAGAACTAACCTTGATTCGAAGGAGCTCGCCTGAAGATCGATGGCGGGGAAGCTTGCCTGCTGCGAGGCGAGGGCGAGGAAGCTCGCCTACGCGTAGAGAGGCGGGGAGAGAGCTCGCCTTCTGGATTGCGGGCGTGGAGGAGATCGAGCTCACCCGATGCGGAGCTCGCCTGTCGCTTGCGTGGTGGAAGCCAGCTGTAGTCAAGCTAGCATGGAGCTCGCCTGAAGATCTAGGGTTTCCCTATAAAAGGGAAACCCTATTCACGAGTTCCCTCTTAGCTCTCTCTCTCTCTCTCGTGCGATTTTAACAGAGAGGATTTTTTCTCTCTGTGGCGGCGACTCTTCTCAAGGATTTTAAGGAGTAATTTTCGGTCAAGAAAATTGAGATTGAGTTGTGATTTATTCAGTTGAATAAATCACAAGCGATGCTGTAGAGAGATCTCAAGTTTGAGATCTTCTCTTAGCAAGTTTTGTAATTTCTTGTGGTTAAATATGAAATTAATTGTGCGGCTCCAGCGGAGGTAGGCAAGCTTACCGAACCACGTAAATATGTTGTCTCGTCTCATTTACTTATTGTTTTATCTGTGTATTCGCTATTGCTTGTATTGGTTGGTTTGAGTTTGGCGTAAACTTAAGCTAGGGTTTGTTTTATCTGTGTATTCGCTATTGCTTGTATTGGTTGGTTTGAGTTTGGCGTAAACTTAAGCTAGGGTTGTTTTCTCTCGGGATTGATTTAGCTTTGGTTGGTTTGAGTTTGGCGTAAACTTAAGCTAGGGTTGTTTTCTCTCGGGATTGATTTAGCTTCCGCAGCGGTGTGGGCGTTCCCTCGCTCCCAACAACCAATCAATGTTATATATCCCGAATTCAAGGGACAAGATTAGGCAATGCAGGATTTCATTATTGTCTATAACTGGTACAGTATTGGAGCTGCTGTTCTTTGAAAACCACTATCATAATATTGAATCCTGCGTAACCTAATCTCGTTCCTTAAATTCGGAATGAGGAATAATGATTGGAGGAATTAGATTTGATTGGAGGAATTGGACACTCTCTAATTACCATCTAATTAAAGAGGATCTGAGTCATAGACATAACAATCACTTCTTTTTACTACTCCTGCTAGAATTATAAGTTCAAACACGTAACTGTATTAATAATGGACCACATAACAATCAAAATAAATGCCAATATTCTATGATGAGCATGAGACATGATGAAAGATTTATATGCATTATAGTATGGCATGTTGTCACAGTCATTGTCAATTACACACGACAGTGTTATTTGTGTTGTTTTAGCTTCAAAATTTTCAGCAATGAGCAAATAATTTTCAATCTAAGCTACGGGAAATGGTCAGAATCTCTTCAATAAAGCATATAATTAAGTATTCAAGCCATTTGCGATCCAAGTAGTGGGTTTTATTAAGTTGTCAATTCGCTATTAGAGTTAAAAAGTTATTTTTGTTAATGAGAGTTGAATTATTTAAAATCATCATTATCACAACAATTGCAAATCTAGTAGTTGAGTCAAAGAACTACAATCCAAATGGAGAAATGATGGAAAAAAATTATGTGCCATCAATTTATTTTTCTTGCATAAATATATTAGAAGTTCTCTTTGATTTTGCATCTTTCTTAAGCCAACAATGCAAATAAAACAGTGAGGTTGCAAAGTTTGAGACAGCTCAAGCTAATCAAATTATGTACAAACCATTTACGGATTTTCTTTTGTTTTGAGAAACAGCAATCAATTTACATCACCATACATATTTACCCCATGGTGAGTATTAACAAAAACGATGTCCAATTTTTTGGGCAATAATGCAAATTAAAACTCTTGCATATCTTTCTTCCTCAAATGGGAGGTGTTTGTGATAGTGAATTCTCCTTGATCATCAATTGATAAATAAGTGAGGCTCCTTGTACTTCAGTTGAGTAGTGAAGAGATTCGATGAGCTCATTTTAGATGCATCACTTGTGTCTGAAGATTTTTAAACAAGAGAAATCTCAGTAATCTTTTTTTAGCTAAGGTTAGTAAATCGTCAACTTCATCATAAAAGAAATTGTACTTACTGAAGATAGATTTAACAGAAGGGACCTTTTTCTTCTTTTTCGTCGATTCTGCTGCAATAAGATTTGAAGATGAATGGCTAGTTATAGATCAAATATGCTATGAGTATCTAAGTTCTTTCAGGGTTAAACTATAAAAAAATAAATTTATTCTGACTTTATATCAAAGAGAAAGAAATACCTTTTTGATGTTGTCCATGATTGTTGACGATTTCAAAATTTTTGAATGTGTAACCCACAAATTTTAGGTCTTTCGAAGAAATTGTCTGCAACATGATAATTTTTGGCTAATAACTGTAGAGATAAAATAACCAGCTTTATTTACAGAACAATATTATTTACCTTGTCTCCTAGTGCTGGTTTTAATGGAATTTGTTTCTCATTCTCTAATCGCGCCTGTATTGAAAAACATGGGTATATGTTATAAGAGCTTCATACAATTAAAGAAGAAAGCCTGATAAAAATTTAGCATACCTCATCGAATTTATCAAAGTTTCGGGTATCCAATTCATGATTGACTTCAGGTATATAAACAGCCTCTATCTGATACAATTTATCCCATTGAATGCCTTCAAACCAAGGATGAGCCTAAAATGAACGAAATATTTAGAAAACGCATATATTTGTCAAATAGACCTTTTTTTTTTCAAGTACATTGACGAACCTTTATTTCCTCAACATTTCCTGTGCCAATCCTACGCTCAACGTCACACAACAGTCTTTGAATAAGGTCTTTAGCTTCCTCAGATATTGTCAAGTCTTGGGGAAATTTCAAATGTGATCGCCAATTTACTACCTATATTAATTTGAAAATTAGGAAACCGAAAAAATAATCATATATACTAGCCAGTTATTAATAGGCCAATAATATACTTACCTTTCTGCATGTTGAGAGAGCTTCCTTAGACTGAAATGGAGGATAACCCATAAGCATTTCATACATAATAGCTCCAAGTGACCACCTGAAAAAAGGTAGAAAATAAAAGTTTTCCGATAAATGTGTAAATTCTAGGGATAAATTTTTAAAAATACCATAAACAGTACTTACCAATCACATTCCATTCCATACCCCTTCTTTGATAAAACTTCGGGTGCAATATAGTCAGGGGTACCGACAGTTGAATAAGCCTGAAAATTTTAGGCACCGACATTTCAATCAACAAATATGCTTCCTTAGATGTTGGTAAAAAGACCAAAGTACCATTTTCAAATTAATGCTCCAACTATTAAATTAAATTAACTAATCAGTGGGCATTTTGGCCAAATTGGATCAAACTTGGACCAAACTTAAGGGGTTGTCAAAATCACCTTTATAACATTATTAGGACATGAAAGAAGTTTCTCCACCCCCCCCCCCCCCCATCAAGGCCATTTTCGTAATTGCACTTAAACTTGGCTTCTTACATGCCACAGTAGAAACACACGGTATTAGATATGGGGTATCTGACAATTTTTTTGTTTTTTGTTTTGGTGTGGGGGGGGGGGGGGGGCGGAGGTGTCGGCGGTTTTGAATATTTACCCTATAGATTATTTGCATGGTGCACAAAGATGATGGGTGATGGGGTTTGCAATTTACCCCTACATATTTGCGTAGTGCACAAAGATGATTCTACGAAACTTACCAAAGTTCGCCGATTCTTTCTCCAAAGCCCTAAATGTTTGGCTTGTGCGTTTGTCTCCGTAAACTGCTGCACATCAGCCTGAAAAAACCCCTCACAGTTCACTGTTCGCATAATGCCATCATCCCTTTCATTACTGCAATCCAAGTTCTTGCACAATCCAAAATCTGAAAGCTTGACGTGTCCATTTCTGCCTAGTAACATGTTATCTGGCTTGATATCTCTGTAAATTTTCACAACACAAGGCCAGGTCAGTACATCAAAAACATTGACAAAATCAAAGATAAATGAAAATTTTCGAACAAACGTACACCGACCTGTGGGCATAATTGCTTTTGTGTATAGCTTCAATGCCAAGAACTGCCTCCGCGATGTAAAATCTAGCCTCATCCTCGGTCAATATATCCTTTTTCATGAGCAAAGTCATTAGATCACCACCCGGTAAATACTCCATGATAAGGTACAGGAAATCTTTGTCTTGGAACGAAGAATAGAGTTTGACGATATAATTGCTGTTAACTTGAGCTAGAACATCTCTCTCAGCCTTAACATGCTCAACCTAACGCAAAAAATGACGCGTCACGAATGTACATACTGAAAACAAAGAGACAACTAAAATGCAAGGGGGGAAAAAATTAGATGATATACCTGACCCCGACGCAACATTTCTGTTTTATTTAGCTTTTTCATTGCATAAATATTGCCTGTTGCTTTTTCTCTACAAACTCTAACCTGCAGGATAACTTTGGTTATTTTCGATTCTTTTAATGTAGAAGAATTTGGGGAATCGCTATTGTTCTTTTAATTTTTTGCAAATCCTTGTTAAGAAAATCTACCTCGCCAAATGCGCCTTTTCCGATCATGGTCAATAATTCGAAGTCATCAACACCCATTTTATTCCTTTGAAGTCTCATATACTCAGTCTCCTTTTGCTCCAATTGCTTCATAAGATTCATTTGTTGCTCCTCAGAAACGTCCGACTCCTGCAATTCTCTCTCAAGAATCCATCTCCTGCTCAAAAAACACAACATACATCAAAATTCACCAAAAAGATTATCTTCTTCTTTGTTCTTTTCCAAAAAAAAAAAGCGAAATCCTTACCGTTCTTGACGTTGTTTCAAATGCTTCATCTTGTCTTTGTAATGATTCTCTATGTATTTCTTCGCTGCAGCGACTCTCTCTTTAGTGTCATATGAGAGTTCATCGTCGCTTCTTGACACCTCTTTCTTCTTAGATGTAATTCTCAATTTCTCTCTTGTTTTCCTCAAACTCAGCCTTGACGAATGCAGCATATTTTTTTTAATGAAGAAAGAGAGAGATGTTTCTTCTGATAATTTAATTTTCATTGATATTTGAAAAAAAAATCCCAACTTTTATAAAGGAATGGCAACAAAATCCTGATGAGATTCAGTTGGAGGGTCTGTAAATTACCAGCTGAGCCTAATTTGAGACAATTTTACCGACAGAACTTTGATTTTTTACGAAGATTTAACTGTGTCCGATTTAGGCGGAAAGGCTGTATGGAGAGATTCAACATTGATGATCTAGTTGGCTCTAAAGGGATTACATTGACTAAAAATAGCATTGATTTTATGTCTGATATATTTAACAGGTTACTTTAGGTAATACACGGGCTGTATAGTCTGTTTACAGTTACTTTCAGTTATAATGGGTACAAAATTGTTTGTATTTTCTTTTCTTAAAATGGAATTGAGGTATCTAATTTTATGTCATTTTTGGATGTTGCAAAAGCATCACGCGAAATCATGCAGTTGAGCACAATATGAAACCAGTGCATCCTAGAAAATTATTGAAAATATTATTTGATATCAGTATAAGCTCAATATGAAATTATGGAGTCAAAGAATCCCATGCAAAATGTTCAAATTAGATAATTCAAATCCAATATATTTATTGGAGACATACAGTACTTCTTGATTTATTTCTTCTTAAAAGGATCATAAGTTTATTTTCAAATTTATAACCTTAAGGAATCACACTTGACACATGCACACAACTCTTCAGCCCATGAGTTTCATATTGCACTGTACTGAATTCTCACCTCCAAGAATCCCAAGTAACAAATCAGTAACCCACGTTCCTCTCATTTCCTTTCTCATGGAACCTCACAATCTCTTCCTCTTCCTCTTCCTCTTCTTCAATCTCCAATCTCTTCTCATCAATGGCAATCCCCTCCCCATCATCAAAGACCAACTCCAAACCTACATTGTTCATCTACACAAACCCAACACCACCAAAAATCTAGTCCAATGGCACACATCCTTCCTCCCAAACTCTACACTCGACTCTGGCGAACCTCGTCTCCTCCACTCTTATCGTCACTCCATCACTGGCTTCACTGCGAAACTCACTCTCGAAGAAGTGAGAGCTATGGAGTCGATGAATGGATTCGCTCACGCACAATTAAGCCGAACATTGCAGCTCCACACTACATACACTCCTCAGTTCTTAGGATTGAGTGACTGGAGCCCGACATGGGGTGAGTCATTGTATGGCGAAGGGACAGTTATTGGCGTTCTTGACACGGGTATCGTAGACACACATCGTTCTTTTAATGATTATGGCATGCACCGCCAATTCGATGGAGGGGTCGATGTTATTTCGCTTATTGCAACAATAAAATAATTGGTGCAGGCGCATTTTCTGGAGGGGAAAAACAGCTGGTTCTTGATGCTGAAGGGCACGGGACCCATGTTGCGGGTATTGCTGCGGGAAATTTTGTCGAGGATGCTGAGGTTCTCGGAATGGCAAAGGGATTGGCGTCTGGAGTCGCGCCAAAATCTCACCTGGCGATATATAAAGTGTGCGATAGAGGTGGATGTGATGAGGGTGATGTGATTGCTGGCATTGATCAGGCGATTCGTGATGGTGTCGATGTGATGTTGATGCCTTTCGGTGGATTGCCTAATGATGTTTATCGAGACAGTATCGCAATAGCTTCATTGGCAGCAGTGGAGAAAGGGATCATGGTTTGCGCTTCAGCGGGCAATATTGGACCGAGGAAAAGCACAGTGAGCCATGAAGCACCGTGGATTCTTACTGTCGGAGCAACCTCGACTGATAGAAGGATTAGAGTGACTGTAAAGCTCGGAAATGGAATGATATTGAACGGAGAATCAGCATTCCAACCGAGTGGAATTATCAGTTCAAACCTCTTGCCTATCGTGTTTCCAGGTATCGACGGAGATGTCGCAAGTTTGAATTGTTATAGAGGATCGTTAGATGATATTGACGTCAGAGGGAAAATCGTTTTGTGTCACAATGAAGGAACAAATAATACCGAAAAGGGTGATGTTGTTAAGGATGCAGGAGGAGCCGGAATGATAATCATGAACCGTCAAAGCCAAGGGTTCACTGTATCCGCCGAAGTGCACAGTCTTGCAGCATCACATATTAGCTACATCGATGGAAGAAAAATACGATCTTATGTTTATTTATCCACAAATTCTACTCCTATGGCTTCAATGATCTTTAAAAGGACTGTTTTCGGTTCTCATCCATCGCCTTCAGTTGCATCGTTTTCATCAAGAGGCCCGAGCTTGATGAATGCAGGCATTCTGAAGCCCGATATCACTGCACCAGGTGTGAACATTCTATCAGCATATTCCACGAAAAGTATAGCTTCTACATCATTTAACTTCCAGAGTGGCACCTCGATGGCTGCAGCTCATGTTTCAGGCATTATAGCATTGATCAAGAACAAATATCCGCGATGGTCGCCAGCTGCGATAAAATCAGCGATCATAACATCAGCACGTGACATAGATCTTCATGGCAACCGAATATTTGATGAATCATCTTATAACAAATCTGCAGACATTTTCGCTATGGGCGCAGGAATTGTGAATCCTTTAGGAGCTATGGATCCTGGTCTTGTTTATGATATTCGTTATAATGATTACATTTCTTATCTCTGTGGCTTGAATTATAATGTTCATCGGAGTTCATTTCACTGCAACTCGTCCCTTGATCCTGAACAACTGAATTATCCTTCTATATCGGTCTCTTTAAGAGCAGTCTCAATGAAAACTGTAACTCGAACTGTAAGAAATGTAGGAGAGGCTCATGCAGTGTATTTAGCAAAGATTGTTGAACCAGAAGGAGTGAGAGTTGATCTCTCTCGATATAGACTTCATTTTTCCAGGCTCGACCAGGAAGAGAGCTTTGAGATACGATTTAGCATCGAAGAAAGATACATGAAGAAATGTCGATTTTCAGAAGGGAAACTGTCATGGATTTCGAATAGGCATATTGTGAGTAGTCCTATCTCTATCAGATTTTAATGAAGTGCATGATACAATTATTATTACAGTTGTCACACTCTTCTCTGAGATTCATCATATTTTCAATGAAAACTCAAACTATGTTCTTATCACCAAATTCTCATGTTATTCTCATTCTTGCCTTGATTGAATTGTAAGTTATCAATACAGAGCTACTACTAACACACCTCTAACTTCAATTGAGCATTGACCACTTACAAGTCAACATTAAAATTAGAATATGATTAAATTTTAAAAAGGGTTAATTGCGGATAGACCCCATGTAGTTCTAATATTATCGTAGATAGACCCCCCTTGGCCTAATTTTTTTCTACAAGGGATCGGATCTGTCCCTTCTTGTTTTCATATTCCAATGCAAAAAGTTAATTGTATGAACAGAACCACAAAATGTGCAAAATACTAGTTTGAACACATCTTTAACTATAACTGTCAAAAGTACTAGTAGCAACCCACGAATTTCATTGACAGCTATGCACGAAATACATCCAGAAATACAATAAGATTTATATGACTGGCTAAAACAACATGCACAACCCGTGTCAGAGACTTCGACTAGACGTGTCCAGCAATTGGAAGTGTATTCTCCAGAGAAGTAAATGGAGCATGATTTGGCCGATTTGCTGATTTCTTGATCGGACGTAGGCAGGCGAGATGAGTGCTTGATAGGTTGTTGCAAATTGGCAATTTGCAGACTGGAACTGTTGCTTCTTTTTCTTTGGTGACTGGAGCTCCAGTAGGATCCTATTGCAATAACCAATATGTATGCATATTAGATATTGAAACAATGAAGAAAATATGTACGCATATAATTTTCCACATTTGTATTTATAGTTGGATTACAAGTTCATCAAATTGAATCCACATCTAGTACCCCAAAAAAAAAGAAACGAAAGAAGAAAGGTGTTGAATCCACATCAGTTCAGATAAATAACTGCAAGATGAGACCATTCTGAAAGATAAGCATATAGCTAATGTCACATGAAAAACATAGGGCTATTTAGATAATTAGTCCCTCAAATCTTTAATAATTCCATATCAGTCCCTCAAATCTTTAAAATTGTCCATATGTCCTCAAATCGTAAGGGGTCTTGCAACTTGGTCCCCCCTCAGAGACCAAAAATACCCCTAAGTAAATCTTTATTATTATTTTTTTAACACAAGTGGTTATGGGTGTTGGAGTTTTAAGTATATTTTAAAATTAAGTGTTATCTTTAGTCCAACATAAAAAAATGAGAAAGAGTTTGGAGTGTTTAAATATGTTGTCTCTTTCTTGATTAGTGTGTTGAACGGGATCCAGATTGCCCTCACTAGGAGGGGTAAATCCGGGTTCTGGAGTCTCGCAGGTGTGAACCGAGCTCAGTTTCTCTTCTTCCTCTTCATTGTTCTACGTGCATTTGCATGTCCAACACCTCAATCACACTGAGAGAAGCTTCGTTTTTCATCTTCAAAGCTTAATTTTCTAACATTGGGTTGGTAGTGGTGGGGGGCATAAACTAAGGGTATTTTGGCTAATGAGGGACCAAATTCAAGACCCTTAGGATTTGAGTGACTTATGAGCAATTTCAAAGATTTGAGGAACTAATACAGAATTATTGAAGATATGTGGGCCTAAATCTAAAATTAGCCAAAACGTAAAAACCATGTTTTAGTTGACAAATTCAAACTTGCAGAAGGAAATCTTAAGAAAAATATCAGTCACAATTATCGCGCAATTGATCAGGATTCAGTTTGTTCATAAGTTCAAATGAAAAGGTTAAATGAATCTATGTTCAAAAATATATTAATAAGGAAACAAATATGACCAGTTACTATATAAATACTAAGAAAAACGCTAAAAGGACCCAAAAAATGGGACAGGTAGCGGGACAGGTGAGGTGTCCCATTTTTTGGGTCCCTGTAGCGACACTCTAATACTAATAGTATGAGTAAGTAGCATACCCCAAGTAGTAGAAAAGTGAATGCCTGCTTGTTTTTATCCTCTTCAAGATGAACTTCAATCAGCTTCCTCAAATCAGAGAGAGTGGTATCCTTCACAACTTTCATCTTCTTGATAATTTTCCCGCCAAATTCTTTTGAAGCTTCCCATTTCACACAAACCTCCATCATTCCATCAGGCTCACTATTTTCCTTCAAATTTTCTATTGTTTCAGAGTGAGAAACACATTTATTCTCATCTGCGATGTGAAGTGACGAGAGTGGAGCAAGAAGTGAAGAAATTGGACTTTCCTTCAATCCCAAAGGTGATGCACGAGCATTTTCATTTTCATTAGTCTTTGTTGGAGTCCTAACTTTAACTTGTTGTGATAACTCCCTATAGTTACCACAAAGCCTAAAAATGTTCTGAATTCGCGTTTTTCTTGCTTCTTTAGAATTGTCACCATTATGAATGAGCATTGGTGTGTTCTCTTCTATAACCTCCTTATCAACTTCATAGTTTTCAGTGCTATCTCTATCATCTCCTTCATCGTCCCTCTCAAAAACAGTGCTCAAACATACTCTATCAGGGAATCTCATAGCATTAATATCCTCCTCATCCTCAACACCCAAATATTGAGGATTCAACTGGTGGAAATTCTCCTTTATTTCCATTACATCATGAGTCACTGGTAAATCCCCCATATCAAGTTCCATAGATTTCTCCATCCCTTGATCTCCACCATAAATTTCTGATAGCTTCTTCATGAACTTGCCTCCATCTATATCTTTTAATGCTTCTTCATTGGCATTTCCCCTTTCTAATTCAATTTTCTCCAACTGTTGCCTTAAAGAATTAAGTTCTTCTTGTTGTCTCAGCATCTTTTCTTCCATTCTTGTTAGCTCGATTCTCATCATTTGGGTCCTCTCCTCAACCTTGGATTCAATCTCTTCTTCTTTTAGGGATGACACCTTTGCTTCTATCACTTTAAGCTTAGACTTAACTGCGAGAATCTCTTCCTCTTTCTTTGCTACCTCTTTTTGTGCATCATCGCGTTCTTTTTCTCTGAGTCTGTTCTCCATTTGCAACTTGTAGATGAACTGATTCATCGCTGCAATTCTTGATCTTAGGAGTGTGCTTGATTCGTCAGGCATTGCCTTTTCCTTTGGAGTTGACACGTGAGCTGCACGGACAATACACTTAGCTTTAGCCCCGTATTCGAGAGTAGATATTGTCTTGTGCATCTCTTTAGGGTCAGGGCTTGCACACAAAATCATGAGAATCTTGGATTTGTCATCCTCAAAAGAATCCTGTAAAAACAAAGATCAGGTTTTTAGTTTATTATGAAATAAAACTACACAAAAAAGGTCATAATTTTTTACCTGCAAAAGCATTGTTAGCTTGCTATCTCTGAATGGTACATGAGAATCGCCGTTTGCAATTGATTCAACAACTCTTTTCAATGCTGTGTTTCCTTGGTTGATTTTACCTGTCTGTGATAGGAATAATTAAGAAGTTTATCAAGTCAGTCAAAAAATTAAATGTAGCAGAAAATAATGCTGAACAAGAAATCATGAATCTAAAGTAGAAATAGCAATTAGAGGGCATAATTTGAAACAACTCATGAGAATTGGGAGAGCTAATAGCAATTGCAATGATTTGAGGGATTAGTTCAAAAATGCGAAAGATATGAAGGTAGGTGCCACACAAACAAAGATACGAAGGTAGGTGTCACACAAACAAAGGTAGATGGTACGCAGGTAGATGCTACACCATTCAGGAGTAATATCTCAATATACAAAGGTAGATGTTATTAAAAAACAAAGAATCACTAATTGTACATTAATGCATAAACAACCAAGACCTTAATTTATATGAAATATGAAATATACTATTATATTTAAGAATGTAACTCCTATGTAAAAAAATATTAAGAAAATAGTCAAATTTTCCTCACCATATCCAACAAAGTTGATGATTTGTTTATTTGGTGTTTTTTTTTCAAAGTTGATGATTTGAGGGTAGTAGTTTTGCAAATATTAAGATTTGGGGATAGTTTGCTTATGGTTTAAGGGGTATATACAAGCCCAACATACGAACGTGATAATTGTACATTAATGCAGAAATCAAAGGGATTTAATTTGCAGGAAATATGAAATACATTCATAAAAGAATTGATTTCACATATTATCACCTGGATTTTTGCCTCAAATCCAGTTTGCCCAGCTTGCTCTATGTTTTCTGATCCTGCCATGTCAACAAGCATTAACCTCCCCCCCACAGATGGAACATCCAAGATTATCTGTGATTTGCACCCCAAAAAAGCTAATATTTTGCAACCTGAAAATTGAAAAGATTGAAACTAAGACTGGCAAAGAAATAAGGGGAAAACAAACCAAACAGTGGCTCCTTGAGCTTCGTTCGTTGCAATTTGTGCTCTTAACAATTCGCCTCTTCTCAACTTTGGCGACCTCTCTTGATATTTTTCCCGCTTCATTCCCAGAGATATAACTTGCATTCTTTGCTTTTTTGCTCATAACTTCCAGCTTCACCTGCATATCAAGGATTTGTTACAAGTTATACATACAGTGTGAAAAAAGATAACAAACAACTCCTGCTAAAGAAAAAGGAGGAAAGAAAAAGGAGGAAAAAAATTTGAAGATTCTTGTAGTTTTGGAGGGTATGGGTAAAGTAGCAACATTTCTTATCCATCTTTCAGAAAAGACGCCTGTGCTCGGAAAAAGTAAGCACAAAAAGCCTTTCAAATCCTTAAACAGTTTAACAACTCCATCAATTTTAGCTATATGAGGCTTTACACAAAATATTTTGATAAAATGTGATGCCGGGAAATCTAATATTAGAGCGAAATGATGCGAGAAAAAAACAGAACTGTTGCGTATCATGGTTATGCACTGATGGGAAAAACTTCACCCTATCCACTTATGAGAAGTAAACTGGCCATCGTCATGTGTAATAAAATGACATCAAGGCTTGATAGGCTAGAGTTTTATAGTCAAAACCAATAACCAATCAATATCTCTCGTGAGATCTGTGGAAAAAATGAAGGTTGCATTTGCAATATCAGTAATAGATCGACTGGTTGTCAAATATTGAGGATATGGCATCAACTTAATCCTATTTTCAAGAACTAGATTCTCAGCTGGTCGCCTTGGATATGATGACTTTAAGAAATAGAGCATCTGTTACTCTACAGGCAAAAGTTCTCACTATTCACAAATTTGGCAAAATTAAGCAAGCAATGCTTACGGAACACAATGATTCACCTATAGTTGGATGCTAAGCAGTTGTTAGTATTGCAGCAGGGGCTTCACAGACACAAAAGATGTCTATATAAGAGTGGAGGATAATAACACTGAATAAACACAGTGAAGACAAAGAACAACACACAATGATTTAATGTGGTTCGGTCAGTATGACCTATGTCTACGGGCGAGAACAGCAGAGAACTTCACTAATCATAAAAAAAGAAGATCACTCTAATATCTCACCAAACTCACACAGAGAACATTAAAAAAAACTCTCTTTTTCTTCTCTTCAAATCTCTCTTTCTTCTCTCTGTTCTGAATTTCTGTTCGATGCTCTAACCCTTCACCACTCTCCTCTATTTATAGCATTCAAAAGGGTTGGTGGAATAGTATTTTTAGGTTGGTGGCACAGTGAAGTTTGGTGGGTGTTGAATTCAAAGTCAAAATAACAAATCTCCACCTTGACTTTGAATATGAAGATTTTCTCTTAACTCTTGTTGTCTCGCTAGAAGCCCCTTACGAGCTTAACCTCCACTTTGTTAAACTCCAAGCAATTCGAGACAATACTCGAACTTGCGCGAATGTACGGGCTTCGTCATCATATCTACTGGATTATCTGCAATACTAATTTTTTAATCTTGATGACTTTAATTTCTATGATAAAATAATACATGACATCTATATGTTTAGTTCTTTTATGATACATCTGATGCTTCGTCAAATGTATAGCACTCTGGTTGTCACAAAATACCGTAGTAATACATTGGTGTAAGCCGAAATCTTCAACCAAACCTTTCATCAACCAAATGACTTCTTTCACTGTTTCTGTCATTGTAATATACTCTGCCTCTATGATAGACAAAACAACTGTCAACTGTAGAGTTGCCTTCTAACTAATGGCACTATCTGAAAGAGTAAAAATATAACCTACCAGGGATCGTCTCTTATCCAAATTGCCTAGATAATCTAAATTAGAATAGCTCAGTATTCTGCAATCTGAGTTTGTGTTCCTGCCAAAATATAAACTAATATTATCTGATCCTCTCAAATATCTAAGTACCCATTTCACAGTCTGCCAATGGACTTTTCAGACTTATCCATATACCGACTCACAACACTGACTGCATGTGAAATATTTGGATGGTTGCCGACCATAGCATACATAATGCGTCTAACTACACTCGTATAAGGAACACAAGACATGTGCTACTCCTCCTTTTAGTCTGCGGTGATAAATCTGCTGAAAGACGAAAATGAGCAGCAAGCGGAGTCTTCATAGGCTTGGCATCAAGCATGCCAAATCTTTCTAATACCTTTTTGGTGTATTTCTCCTGAGACAAGAATAAACTTCCTTCTCTCTTGTTCCTGTAGATCTCCATCCCTAAAATCTTCTTTGCTGCTCTCAAGTCCTTCATCTCAAACTCATGTTTGAGTTGAGATTTTAACTCGTTGATTTCTAACATATCTTTAGCTATAATCAATATGTCATCAACATACAAAAACAAATACACAAAAGAATCATCATTGAGCTTTTTATGATAAACACAACTATCATATTTATTCCTAGAGTAATCTTGCTCAAATATGAAAGTATCAAATCTCAAATACTACTGCCTCGAAGATTATTTTAACTCATAAAGAGATTTCTTCAATCTGCACACATGATCTTTTTTACCTTCAACAATAAACTCCTATAGATGATGCATAAAGATTTGTTCCTCAAACTCGTTATGTAGAAAAGTCATCTTCACATCAAGTTGCTCAATCTCTAAATTAAAATGAGTAACCATGGTAAGCAACACGCAGATTGAGATGTGTTTTACAATTAAAGAGAATACTTCATTGAAGTCTACACTTTCGGTCTGACTATATAGAATTTAGCTACCAAACGTGCCCTGTATCTTACAAAATCTATATCCAGAATTCCTTCATTCTTCTTGAACACCTATTTACAGCCAACGATCTTTTGTCCCCTTGGTGGTTTCACTAACTCCCATGACTGGTTCTTGTGAACACCTATTTACAGCAGTCCAATTTGCAGTCTCATTGTCACTAATAGTCTCCTTGAACACCTATTTACAGCCAACGATCTTTTGTCCATGTTGAGATAATTAAACACAAAGCCAGAAATATAG
Source organism: Asparagus officinalis (assembly GCF_001876935.1). Lineage (NCBI taxonomy): Eukaryota > Viridiplantae > Streptophyta > Magnoliopsida > Asparagales > Asparagaceae > Asparagus > Asparagus officinalis. The sequence goes on from NW_017972290.1 coordinate 23,065, forward strand.
AGAGACTATCACAAACACAATATTTACGTGGTTCATGTTGAGATAATTAAACACAAAGCCAGAAATATAGAGAGACTATCACAAACACAATATTTACGTGGTTCGATCAAATTGATCTACGTCCACGGCAAGAGATATAGAGAGACTATCACAAACACAATATTTACGTGGTTCGATCAAATTGATCTACGTCCACGGCAAGAGGGGCTAAATTTTAATTCTTTGAGTTTTCACACAAGTACAAATCTACAGAGAGTGATAGCTCTACTTGATTATGTAGCTCACTCCCACTTATGATTGAAAAACCTTCTCTGAGTTTTAGAGAGAACGAGAGATCTTTATAAAGAATATGAAACCCTAATTCATTATGAGATCTCTTGGGCTTTATATAGGCCCCTACAAAACTTACAAATAAGTCCCTAATAATACTAATACGTCAACACTCCTCCTCAAGATGGGCGAAAGATATCTATTAAGCCCATCTTGTCACATCCTCTAATCATATCTACTGAGCTGAGTCCTTTAGTCAGACAATCTGCTGCCTGGTCCTTAGTCGAAACATGACTTAGCTCCAGTAGTCCACTATCCAACTTCTCTTTGATGAAGAACCTATCGATCTCGATGTGTTTGGTTCTATCATGCTGCACTGGGTTGTTGGCAATACTTATAGCTGACTTGTTGTCACACCATAACTTCATCTTATCTCCTTGATCCAGCTTCAGCTCCACCAGCATACTCTTCAACCATAGCAACTCAGCAACTCCTAAGGCCATAGCTCTATACTCTGCCTCAGCTGTCGACTCACCACGCTTACTGCAAAGGAGATATCAGGACGTGTGTGACTCAAATAGATCAGCCTTCCCACCAACCTCTGATATCTGTCACGATCAACTGGTTCTCCAGCCTCAGCACCTAGCTTGAACCTCTGGTCGATCGGTGTAGTTGCAGGTTTGCATCCTAACATTCCTGTCTCTTTGAGAAGATCCAGTGCATACTTTCTCTGGGATAGGACGATCCCCTCCGCTCCTCGAGCTATCTCTATTCCAAGAAAGTATCTAAGCAAGCCAAGATCTTTCACCTCGAATTCCTTACTCAGTCTCACTTTGAGTTGGGCAATCTCCTTCTCGTCATCCCCTGTAATGATCATATCATCCACATATACCGCAAGCATAGTAATATGGCCTCCACTCCGTCGAAAGAACACTGTATGGTTGGCGTTGATCTGTTGGTATCCCATACCAATCATGGCCCTTCTGAATCTGTCGAACCAAGCACGGGGAGATTGCTTCAGACCATAGAGAGACTTCTTCAATCTGCAGACCTTTCCCACTGTCTGATCTGTACCAAATCCTGGTGGTATCTCCATGTATACCTCCTCCACTAGATCTCCATGAAGAAATGCATTCTTCACATCTAGTTGGTGTAGCTTCCATCCACCATTCACTGCCAGAGAGATTAAGGTCCGAACAGTGCTCATCTTCACCACCGGTGCAAAAGTCTCATCATAATCTATGTCATATGTCTGACTATACCCTTTTGCCACCAGACGGGCCTTGTAGCGCTCAACTTGTCCATCTGGATTCTGCTTCACAGTGAAGACCCACTTGCATCCAACTGCTCTCTTTCCTTCTGGTAACTTTACTAGCTTCCAAGTGCGGTTCTTCTCTAGAGCTCCTAGCTCCTCGTGCATAGCCGCTTTCCATTTTGGGTCCTTCTTAGCAACCTGCCAATTGTTAGGTACAGTAACAGAGTCCAATGATGCAATGAATGCTCCATATGCAGGGTGGATACTAGAATATGATACATACTGGGCAAGATCCCAACCATATCTATCGGGAGGATGTCCCGCATTACTGCGAGTAGTCCTCCGTACTGATATTGGTGTGGGAGGAGTAGGGAGAGGAATATTATCAGTAGGAATGTTATCACCTTGGGATGAAATTGGTGGTGGTGTAGGAATTTCAGGAGTCGGGGTAGGCGTTGGCAAGAGACTTGGCAGCACTAGTGGCACTGTAGGTACTGTTTCTCCAATTTGTTTGCCCTTCCTACTATAGGTTAGTAGCTCCCCCTGAACAGTGGGCCTAACACCTCTTGTCTCATTTTCCTTTTCTTAACCAAATCTTCCTCCCAAGGAATCGTTACAGAAATGGATTTCTCCACATTGTTCTCCTGTCTCTCACCATTCTCCTCCTCTCGCCCCATACTTCTAGTATTGGACGAGTTACCAGCAGATGAAGTTACCTTCTGAGTGTAATATGGCTCGAGTTCTCGAAAGTGCACATCCATGCTCACAAACAACCTTTTTTCCACCGGGCTCCAGCAAACATATCCCTTCTGAGTAGCAGAATATCCCACAAAGATACACTTCACAGCTCTAGGGGCAAGCTTCCCGACAGACGGCCTGTTGTCCTTCACAAAACACACACAGCCAAACACTTTGAGTGGAAGGATCCCACCATTATCTCCTTTCAATATCTCACACGGAGACTTCCAATCCAGCACTCTCGAGGGCATTCTGTTGATCAACGCTGCTGCGGTCAATACTGCTTGTCCCCATAATGTCTCTGGGACATTCATAGAGATCATCATGCTTCTAGCAACCTCTAAAAGATGTCTGTTCTTCCTTTCCGCTACCCCATTCTGTGCTGGAGTGTATGGACAGGTTGTCTGGTGATGTATTCCTTGAGCTGACAAATATTCTTCAAGGGCTCTGTTGGTATACTCTGTCCCATTATCTGACCTCAATACTTTCACCACTGCTCCGTATTGAGTCTGAACAGTCTTATGAAAATTTTGGAAGCACCCAAACACATCACTCTTATTCTTCATCAGGTATAACCAAGTAACACGAGAGAAGCAATCAATAAATGTAACAAAATATTTGTATCCATTCATAGAACTTGTGGAACAAGGCCCCCAAACATCTGAATGTACCAGGTCAAATGCATGAGAACTTCTATGACCAGAACTAACATAAGAGCTTCTAGTAAGCTTTCCCAACTCACATGCATCACACACAAGTTTCTGTTTATTTGCTTTCTCAAATAAAGAAGGATACAATCTACCTAAAACACTAAAGGATGAGTGTCCCAAACGCTGGTGATGGAGCATTAACTCATTTTCAGCACTTCTCAAATAAAAAAGGATACAATCTACCTAAAACACTAAAGGATGAGTGTCCCAAACGCTGGTGATGGAGCATTAACTCATTTTCAGCACTCATTTTAGATCCTACTCCTGCTTCCTCTATGACTGACACCAATGCTGAATCCAGCCCTTCACGATCCAGATACCACAGTCCACTACGCCATGTGCCAGTCCCAAGTCTCCGCCCTGTCCCCTTCTCCTGGAAGATTACCTTGGGAATATCAAAAGAGACGATGCATTTTAGTTGGAGGATGATAGAACTAATAGATAAAAGATTGACTGGAAAAGAAGGAGCATGCAAAACATTGGACAAAGTTACAGAACCAGTACAATCGACTGTACCCTTACCAACTACCGGCTGAAATGTACCATCAGCTGTTTGAATACTATCAGGCGATGCTAAGTGAGTATATGATGAGAACTCACTAGCATTACCTGTCACATGACAAGACGCACCGGAGTCGACTATCCATGCTGATGATCTGTCAGGAGACATAGAAGCAAGAGCATGTATGTCATCAGTACCTTTGTTCGGATGAGCATAGGTAGCAGTGTTGCCTCTGACGAAGAACGAAGTAGATGCCTCCGCAGTCCCATTCCTCAAATCTCCATCCCCTGCTACTTGCTGTTTTTTCCTGAGTATCGTGAGGAGAGCACGATCCTCCTCTGTAAAGACCACCTCAGCTTCTTCTTCTTCTGCTACTGTCAGATTTGCCCGATTCCCTGCTCCTCTTCCACCTCGTCGACCCCCACGGTCACGACCACGACCTCCGAACTATCCACGTCCACCCGACTCTCCTTCCTTGGATGGCTTGGTGCAAGCATGCCGTAGATGACCCACCGCACCGCAGTTGTAGCACTGTCGGGTCTCTCCCCTAGGTCCAGTGTTGCTAGAGGCTGCCAGTGCTGACTTCACCACAGGAAGTCCACCTGTCCCCGCCTGCAGCCGAATGCGAGTCTCCTCCTGGATTATAGCAGAGATAGCCTCCTCAAGCGTGGGAATCTTCGGCTGAGCTAGCAGCAATACGATTCGCTGAGCGAACTCTGATGTCAATCCTTTAAGAAACACCATAGTCCTCTCTTGTAGAAAGGCCTCCCGCTCTTTACATCCCGGGTCCTTGCAGCTAGCCCGGGGAGAGAAATGATCATAATCCAGCCACAGGCGTTCCAACTCTGTAGCATATTCCTGTACAGTCCTTTCACCCTGGACTGTGGCGTCGATCTCTCCTTTAATCTAGAATACCCTCAGGTTATTCCCCACTCCATCATATGTCCTCCTCAACTTCTCCCAGACGTCCTTCACCTTCTCAATGCCATCTACCTTGGCGGCGATCGTTGGGACCAACGAGTTGAGAAGCCAGATGTACACCAACATATGAGTGGTCTTCCACTCATCTCTTCCCTCCGAGTCCTCTTCCGGTTCTGTCGCCTCTCCTGTCAAGTAACCCTCTAGGTTCCGCCCTGCAAGGGTGTATCTCACCCGTCGCGACCAGCTCAGGTACGTACTCGGTCCATCAAGCTTCAGATCGATGGTCGGAAGCTCCAACTTCTTTGATGGTTTTGTCGCGCTCTCACCAGCCGACAACTTCATCAACTTCATCAAAGTTGATACCTCCGCAGGGTTCAACTTCTTGATGATCTCCTCCATCGATCAAGCTTCAGATCCACCACCTGTTCACCTTCTCTTCCGACCCTTGTTGTGTGCAGTAAAAATTTCGGCAGCACCTCTGCTGCACAACAAGAGTAAGATCTCTAACAAATTCTCGTTTCTCAGAGGAAACAAGAACCAAAACCAGTTATATATCTCATCGATGTGAGGTATATACTCTGCCTGTCATCAGTTCGAGGACTGAGTCGAGGGAACCCATGCCAAACTCGAGGTCTGGCATAGCGCAGCAAGCGGCGGGCAACGCGGGGTGGGGGCGGAAGGAGGTCTGATCGTGGGAAAAGTAGGGGGTCAAGGGGTTTTCGGATCTGAAGGGGGTCTGAGATGTGTACGGGAGTTGGTTCGCCCTGAGGGTTTTACGGATCTGAAGGGGGGGTGTTCGGCTTGAGGAAAGGGCAAAGGGGGGGTGTCTCGGCGCTGTGCGACAGCGGCCAAAGGGGCTGTTCGGCCTGATAGGACAGAGGCAGAAGGGGGCTGTTCGCCCTGAGGAGCAGGGCAGGGGCGTGTTTCGGCTTCTGACAGGGCAAGCAGGGGGGTATTCTGCTTCGCTGGACAGGCAGGAGCGCGGCGCTCTCTGACTGGCAAGGGGGGGTGTTGGCGGGGGGGCAGGGCGGAGGAGGGCGGCTCTGGAGAGTTTTCCGAGGGTGGGGAGGTGGCCGAGAGAGAGGGGTGCAGCCGGGGTGGTAAAGGGTGGAGGCGGCTAGGGTTTTTTGTGGGGCTCTGATACCATAAAGAATATGAAACCCTAATTCATTATGAGATCTCTTGGGCTTTATATAGGCCCCTACAAAACTTACAAATAAGTCCCTAATAATACTAATATGTCAACACTTTAGAACTCAATAGGGCCCACCTCAAATTGACTTCTCTTTACATGAAGTGATGGCGATGGCGACATTAGTTTCAAGAGGCTTGTTGCTTCTGTGGCTCAAATCCAGATAAGCCGCCAATGTTGACTTCTCTCTACACGAAGTGATGGCGATGGCAACATTAGTTTCAAGAGGCTTGTTGTTTCTGTGGCTCAAATCCAGATAAGCTGCCAATGTTGAAAAAACTTAAGAAAGAAGTGAGGTGACAGAGATCTCTATCTCCCCAATGTCTTGTTGTGTTCTCTTTTCAAATTCAAATGGGCCCCTGTCAGATGTCTAAATTCAAGCCAATATCTACAATCTCCACCTTGGATTGAATCTTCAAACATCAATAAGTTGAATATTTATCATGAACACAACTTACGTTGGGAGTTCACTTCATAATAGAACAAGTGAAGCTCGACCCCCTCTTGCAAACAATGCCCCAAACAGGGCCGCCTAACAAGTGTGAATGCCTCCCAAATTCAAACAGTTCTTGAACTTGAAGGTCGGGATCGGTTTGGTCAACATATCAGCTGGGTTGTCTGCAGTACCAATCTTCTTCATCGTGATATTTCTTTCAGCAGTTACCTCACGAATGAAATGATATCTGACATCAATATGCTTTGTCCTCTCATGATGTGCTGAGTTTTTGCTTAAATGTATTGCGCTCTGATTGTCGCAAAATACAACTGAACTAGCCTCCTCACGAGATTTTTCAACCAAATGGCCTCTTTTACCACTTCTACTGCTGCCATGTATTCTACCTCTGTAGTAGACAAAGCAACTGTCGACTGTAAAGTCGATCTCTAACTAATAGCTGAGCCAGAAAGAGTAAAAAAATAACCAGTCAAAGATCTCCTTTTATCGAGATCACCTGCATAATCAGAATTCACAAAACCTACAACTGAGGTTCCCAAAGTATTGCTGTCAAAAACTAAACTCAAATCTAAGGTACCCCTGAGATACCGTAGGATCCACTTTACTGCTTCCCAGTGTGCCTTTCCTGGTTGAGCCATGTATCTGCTCACTACACTGAGTCACTGACTGCCTGAGCAATGTCTGGACAAGTGCAAATCATAGCATATATTATGCTACCCACTGTATTAGAGTATGGAACTCGGGACATCTCCTTCTTCTCGTTCTCACTTGTAGGTGAATCTGAAGTCGAGAGCCTAAAGTGAGGAGCCAAAGGAGTCGTAACGGGCTTGGCCCTTTTCATCCCAAAACGTTCAAGTACCTTTTTAATATAACTCTTCTGTGGGAGATATAAAGTTTTAGCTTTCCTGTCCCTCCTGATCTCCATACCTAAGATCTTCTTTGTTGTACCAAGATTTTTCATTTCAAACTCATCATTGAGTTGTTTCTTTAAAATAAGAATCTGTGACATGTTCTTAGCAGCAATAAACATGTCATCAACATATAATAGAAGATAAATAAAAGAATCATCTCCTAGATGCATGTAGTACACACAACTATCATAAGTACTTCTTGAGTACCCATGACTAAGCATAAAATTATCAAACATAAAATTATCAAACCTCTTATACTACTGTCTGGGAGATTGCTTCAGGCCGTATAAGGATTTCTTCAATCTGCAAACTTGATCTTCTTTACCTTCTACGAAGTATCCCTCTGGCTGAGACATGTAGATAGTCTCCTCAAGTTCGTCATGTAAAAATACAGTCTTCATATCAAGCTGCTCAAGCTCCAAATCAAATAGAGTAACCATGGCAAGCAATACACGGATGGAGGTATGCTTCACAACCGGAGAGAACACTTCATCATAGTCAATTTTATCCTTTTGTCTATAACACTTAGCCACCAATCGTGCTTTGAATCTAGCATCTTCAACTCCTAAGATCCCTTCTTTCTTTTTGAAAATCCACTTGCATCCAATTGCCCTTTTATCCTTAGGTAATTACACCAAATCCCAAGTCTGATTCTTGTAGAGTGACTCGAGTTCTTCTGTCATAGCCATGGCCCAACGTCCATCTTTCTCTGCATGAGATAGCTTCAATAAAGTTTGATGGCTCTTGAATACACATCTCTTCAGCTGTCGTGAGAGCATATGCCACTAATTCAGCATGGATGGCTCTTGAATACACATCTCTTCAGCTGTCGTGAGAGCATATGCCACTAATTCAGCATGTGCATATCTTTGAGGAGGTTATACACATCTCTTCAGCTGTCGTGAGAGCATATGCCACTAATTCAGCATGTGCATATCTTTGAGGAGGTTTGATCTGTCTCCTCATCATGCCAGTGGCTATGGAATAAGGTTCTTCAATCTCAGCATCATCAGCATCTGAACCTAAATCATATTGCTCTTCTACAGCTGTAGGAGTAATTTTTATAGACGACTTTTGAGACGTCTTTCCCTCGAGCTCCACCTGAAGCTCCACTTTATCCATAATCTTCTCTATATTTCCTGTAGACTCAACAGAAATCTTCCCATGATCAAGCATATATCTTTCATTAAAAGTAACATCTCTACTAATAATGAATTTAGGTGAATCAGGTTCAAGACTCTACAAACGATAGCCTTTAACGCCATCAGCATAACCAATAAATATGTATTTTTTAGCTCTAGGCTCAAGCTTACCCTCTCTAACATGATAGTCGGGACATCCAAATACCTTTAAATTTGAATAGTCATTTGGTTTACCTAACCATACCTCATTTGGAGTCTTGTGTTCAATGGCGATAGAAGGAGACCGGTTCACCAAGTAACAAGCTGTGTTAACAGCTTCAGCCCAGAAGTTTTTATCAAACCCAGAGTTTGAGAGCATACACCTAGCTCTCTCCGTCAACATTCTATTTATGCGTTCTGCCACCCCGTTTTGCTGAGGAGTGTGTCTGACCGTGCGATGTCGTACGATCCCAGAATTTGAGCAGAACTGATTAAACTCTCCACTGCAGAACTATAGGCCATTATCTGTTCGGAGATGTTTAATCTTCTTTTCAGTTTGATTTTCAACAAGTACTTTCCACTTCTCTCTACACGAAGTGATGGCGATGGAGACATTAGTTTCAAGAGGCTTGTTGCTTCTGTGGCTCAAATCCAGATAAGCCGCCAATATTGAAAAAACTTAAGAAAGAAGTGAGGTGACAGAGATCTCTATCTCCCCAATGTCTTGTTGTGTTCTCTTTTCAAATTTAAATGGGCTCCTGTCAGATGTCTAAATTCAAGCCAATATCTACAGTCCCTTGTGAAGAGACTATATCTCTTTAATCATTGCAACAGTCCAATTTGCAGCCTCATTGTCACTAATAGTTTCCTTATAGGTAGAAGGCTCTAGAATTTTAATCGACTCTGCTATACTCAAAGCATAAACAAACATGTCTGCATAACGTTAAAGATATCGGATTTGTCTTTTTGTTCTCTTGGTGGTAATACTATACTGTTGCTCTTACGGTGTATCAGCATCTGAAATTGAACCTTTCTAGTGTCAACTGGTTCAACATGAGTGCCTTCAAGCACTCTCTTTGAAGCTAAGCTCTCTAGCTCTACCTGCTTGCTAAACTTCTTTTCAGTACCTGTGGTATCAATAACAAAATCCTTTCTCGGATAAAGCATGTATTTCTCATCAAAAGTAATATCCCTACTAATAATAAACTTAGGTGATTTAATATCAGAACATCATAGTCTATATCCCTTTATCCCAGTAACATATTCTAGAAAGATAGTTTTCTTTGCTTTGGGTTTAAGCTTACCATCATTAACATGAAAATAAGCAGAGCAACCATATATACTCTTAAATAAGAGTAATTAGCAGGGACACCATACCATATCTCTTTTAGAGTTTTAAAATTAATTATTGTAGAAAGAGATCTGTTTATCAAATAGCAAGTTGTATTGACTATCTCGATCCAAAAGTCTTTTGACAAACCGACATTAGAGAACATGCATCGAGCTTTCTCTAAAAGTGTTCTGTTTATTCTTTCTACAACTCCATTTTGTTATGGAGTATGCTGAACTGTACGATGACGCACAATACATTCATTCATGCAAAATTGGTCAAACTCTGCGGAACAAAACTCTATCTCATTGTCAGTTTTGAGGCAGTTCACTTTCTTTCCTGTTTGCTTCTCAATCATAACCTTTCATTGCTTGAAGGTTGTAAACACATCACTCTTATGCTTCAAAGGATACACCCAAACTTTTTTAGAATAATCATCAATCAATGTTAGCAAAAATTGAGCTCCATTTTTCGATGAAACCTGAGAGGGACCTCAAACATCTGAATGGATATAATCTAAAGTACCTTTAGTTCTATGGACATTGGTACTAAATGAGACTCTATGGTGTTTCTTGAAAATACAATGCTCACAAAAGTCTAGCTTACTATTTTTCTGACCACAAACGTATACCTTGTTTGCTTAATACATCTAGTCATCTCTCACTCATATGCCCTAACCGCATATACCACAAACGTGTGGTGTTAGAATCTGAATCCTCTGAGGATGATACTGTTGCAACATATGTCACTGTGCTGCCTACAAGGATATAGAGGGTATTTACCTTCTTTTCTTTCATCATAATAAAAGAGCATTTACTAACTCTCAAAATTCCACCTTCAGCCGAAAACTTAAAACCATTTGAGTCAAAGGTGTCTAAAAAAACAAGCTTCTTCTTTAACTCTGGTATATGTCGGACATTACTCAAAGTTCTAACAATACCATCATGGGTTCTAATCTTAATTGATCCGATACCAACAGTCTTGCAAGACATGTTATTTTCTAACAAGATATTTCCATCATTGATAGACTGATATGTAACAAACCAATCCCTATGTGGACACATATGGTAGGAACAACCCAAATCAAGAACCCACTCATCTTGTGAATGAGTATTAACACTAACTGAAAGAATTTCATGTGAACTAGAAGACTCTTCAATTACAGTAACAACTGAAAGTTTTATTTCCCCAGACTTCGACTTTGAATTATCCTTTGCTTTGAGCGGTAGACAATAATGTTTTATATGCCCATACTTGTGATAGTAATAACATTCAACATTTTTTCTTGACATGGACTTTGATCTAGACATATTTCTTGATTTGCTTCTACCACCAACACCCTTTTCAGGACGACCACAAGCGAATAAACCTTTAGCTTGATCCTCTCCTCCTACGATAGATATTTTCTACATTAACTCTTTTAAATGTAAGGCTGATTTGATATCCTAAAAAAATGTATCTCTATCGTATAACATACTATTAACAAAATTCTCATAGAAAAGAGGTAATGAACATAACAAAATAAAAGCTTGATCTTCTTCATCAATTTTAACATTAATATTTTTTAAATCCATAGAATAGTGTTAAATTCATCTAAATGGTCTTTAATCCGCATATCTTCCTTCATGCGAAGGGTGAAGAGGCGTTGCTTCAAGTTGAGCCACAAGCCGGCGACGGTATCTTCATTAGCAACCTCCCGCATGACCTCATCGGTCAAACAAAGCTGTATGGCACTATGCGTTTTTATTTCCAGCTCTTATTTCTTATCATCGGGCATAGATTATGACAACTTATCTTTTCCAGACAAGACTTTGAACAGTTCTTATTGTACTAGGAGAGCTCTTATTTTTACTCTCAAGCTGTTTCTCCTATCGAATTTCTTTACTTTGTATTTTGCAGAAGACATCTTGAAGCCCACTAGAACAGTAACTGTAATTGTAAACAGTAAGCGTACTTATGAACAGTAGTTGTACTTATGAATAGTAATAGTATTTATGAATAGTACCATGCTCATATATAGTATCCAGTGCCTTTAAAGAGTAAATAACAATCTAACTTATTTTCTAATGTAGAGGATCCACTTTTAGTGGCAGCCATAGAACATACGGATACACGTACTTTAAGCCAGGTTCTGATACCAGTTTGTTGCAACGGTGGGCTTTTTACAGACACAGAATATGTCTATACAAGAGTGAAGAATAACAACACTGAATAAACACAATGAAGACAAAGAATAACACAATGATTTAACGTGGTTCGGTTAGTATGACCTACGTTCACGGGCGAGAATAGCAGAGAACTTCACTAATCACAAAAGAGAAAATTACAAAGGGAGTTCACTCTAATGTCTCACCAAACTCACAAAGAAGAAAACACTCAAAGAAAACACTCTTTTTCTTTTCTCTTCAAATCTCTCTTTCTTCTCTCTGTTCTGAATTTCTGTTCGATGTTCTAACCCTTCACCACCCTCCTCTATTTATAGCCTTCAAAAGGGTTAGTGGAACAATGTTTTGGGTTGGTGGAATAATGTTTTTTGGTTGATGGCACAGTGAAGTTTGGTGGGTGTTGAATTGAAAGTCAAAATAACAGTTAGGACTCTTCACGGTCTCAAGAGATCTTTTTGTTGTGAAGAAATAAGGATGGATGTGAAAGGATCAAGGTTTTGTAAGTTGTAAATTCTCTTGAGCAAATTTGGTAGGACATAAGAATCTCTATGCAGAAAAAAATCATGAAAAAAACATAATTAAACCCTCACACAAGCCTTTAAATTATCAGAGAAAAACAGAAACACAAACAATTCAACTTAAAAAGGCTCAAGCAATATATATACAGTTAATCACAGATAATTCGCATATAAGCATCATACCCTAACTAACTGCAAAAAAAAATTCACTTACCTTTGGAGTCTGGCTTCCCTTCGGAATACCAATCCCATTCGAATTCCCCGAAAGAAGATCGTAAATCTCCTCGTTATAAATCTCCAAAACAGTCACCTTTACAAAAAACCCCAACCCAAATCCCCCCTCATCATCCCCCTCAGCTCTCAACATGTCCTTCAAAGCCCGATACACAATCCCGGGCTCCTTCATCCCCCCAAACATCGTGTAGCTCTTACCCGATCCCGTGGGCCCATACATCATGATAGTGCATTTAGCCCCCAATCTCACTCCCTCAATCCTGGACCCAACATACTTTTGGTAGAATTCCGATAGATCTTCGGTCTCGGAGAGCGAGACCCCGTCGAGGGTGAAGTGAGGCGGATGGATCGGGCGTCAGAGGAGACGGCGAGGGTGGGGTCCACGGAGAGGTTGCGGATGCGGGCGATGACCTCGACCGGGTGCTCAGTCGGGACCGAGGGGAAGTTGAGCTTGTGCTTCGAGTGAGGGGTTCTTGATGGGGTTTGGAGGGTGGCGAGGGGTCTTGGAGAGGGAGTTGGGGCCATTTGAGAGAGACCCAGATGGAGAAGTTGAGTTGTTTGAGTGGGGATTGAGAGAATTTCGAGGAGAGGAATTGGGGTTTTGGGTTCTTGTGGGGTTTTTGAGATATAGAGAGAGAGAAGAGAAGAGAGACCCAGATAAAGAAATCGAGTTTAGAGTTTCTTTTTCCTTTTTTGAGAGAGAGGAAAGGAAGGGGAAAGGATTTGGAATTTTGAAAAATTTGACCGTTGGGAAATTCTAACGCCTATTTTTTTTCTTTTTTCCCCCCTTCCTCGTTGGAGATGACAGGAGACGGACTTTGAATCCGTTGTAACCCGTGATTTGGTGGAATCGGGGTCACGTGTTAAAGTGCAAATGTGATGCGGGTAGGGGCGAGAAATATAACCGACCCGTAATTTTTGTCTTTGGTTTTATGGCTAATTAGCACTTGAATACCTTGTAGATACACCTACTTTACACTGGTATACCCTCACCTGTTTTTAATAGCACTTATATACTGTGAAGTTTTTAAAAAAGTGCCTTTTTGAAAGCTTCTGTAATGAAAATGCGAGCGCTTTCTCCTCAAATTTCATGTTGCAATCTCGCTGGCTAATTTTAAAAGTTTGTAACCCTTAAGTTTTGTTTAAATTATTGTTAATCTTAGTTTGATTATATTTAAGTCTAACCAATTCTATTTTAAAACAAAATTTAAGGCTATGTTTGGTTTGAGAGAAAGAGAGAGAAAAGAAAAAGAAAGAGAAAGTAAAAAGAAAGGAAAAGAAAAAGAAAAGAAAATAATTTTCTTTTTATTGTTTGGTTAGAAAGAATATTGTAAGGAAAGTTAGAAGAAAATTCATAAGAAAGTTATTTTCTCTTGTTTGGTTACCTTTCTGAGAAAAGAGGAAGAAAATTATCACAACATAATTTTAATTCATACTTTTTGGAATTAGATTCAAATTTTAAATAATTTACAAAAAAATTAAATTAAATTATGATTCTATCATATTTTTAAAAAATTTACAAGTTATTATACATGTTTACACAATCTTAACTCAAGAAAAATTGGCAATTTCCTAACACAAAAACTTGAGTGGCCATTAACTTCGAGTTTGTAAATATTAACAAGCAGAAGCACAATCACAATTCCACTAATTAAAGAACAACATTTCTCACACATAATACTTGCAGAAAGAAATATCAATGAAAGAACCAAAACAAATCTAAAGTAAATGTCATGATATTCCTAATATAAACTATAATCCATTTCTAGTCACAAATTCTATTACAATCAATTTCATATAGAAAATCTTAACCAACAAAGTCTATTACAATCAATTTCATATAGAAGATCCTAACCAACAAAGTCTATTACAATCAAGACATCAATCTCACATCCTTGGATTTTGACTTTAGTGAGCCCATCAAGACATCATTCTCACATCCTTCATCCCCTGAAATTAATTCAAATAAAAATTCAAATAAGTAGAATATAAACATCAAAAACCTATAAAATGAAGTCTTAACATTCTTTATGCAATAAGGCCACAAACTTTCGACATAACTAAACAAGTTGAGCATCCATCCATGGAATGGAATATGAAGAAGCATGACATCTTTATCAATAAGCATCACATAATAAAACATGCAATAAGGATACAAACTTGCAACATAATTGAACAAGTTGGTCATCCATCACTATGAAGAGCTTCAAACGAGTTAGTCACCCAAGTCTGGTGATCTTTATCACTAATAAAAGTCACGGTGACGATACATGAATCATAATGAAAATCTACAAGTCCACTGAATAACAGAGATGTCATCAATAGGAAGGCTTTTATATTAGGCAAAGGAATGTTTCATTAACAGAGATGTCATCAATAGGAAGGCTTTTATATTAGGCAAAGGAATGTTTCATTGCAAAATTACCTCCTAGTACCGATACCAAGATTCCCTAACTATGCTTCAAATTCAAGAAAAAGAAAAGATTCCCTAACTATGCTTCAAATTCAAGAATCATGCAAGTGTACTGTTCTGTACAGATGCCAAGAAGCTCAGCATTAGATTAATAAACCTTAGGCAAAATCCCTCACTACCCTCGGAGCAATGTACTTCACATGCCAGAATAATACTATAGTCTTCCCAACTTGGATGTTCATTAACCACCCTTCTCGTTAAACTATTAATAACATGTGTCAATAGCTTTAAGCCTCCTCAACTTTGTTAAACAGAAATGACTCAAACGATTAAAGTGTGCAATTGTCAGCATTGATTTAGAGTTGACTAAAATACAGTTCTGATGCATCTAAATAATGAAGTGTTTGGCTTTACTCATTTAAGACACTTCCAAATAAATAAATAAAAGGGCAAAGATGTGTTCTGCATGCATATCCATGATCTCTGAGGTCGTGCATTATAAACATTATCACATGTAAAATGCCTAAAATTAGATTTTAGATATGTTTTGGAGGTGCCTCATCTGTATATATGTCTGTTATCTCCAAAAACTGTTAATAGAGGTAAACAGGTCAACAAACTGTGAACCTTGGTCGCACAGAAATTATGTACTCCACGCAGGAAATAAATACTCTTGTTAATTCTAAACCATAGCCAGCATCCTCTAGCCTGCATATTGATGTGCATATGTCATTCTAAATCTGAACCGTGAAAAACTACACGTCATACACCATCCAAGTAAGGAGCCATTTACAAATAGCTGACAAATAAATCGAAAAACACTCTACATTACCGGCGCTCCAGCTCTGCAATGTTGTCAACTTGTGTCTGATTGTATTGCACCAGTTCTGAAAATAGGAATGCAAATGCACTCAGGCTGACCTGCAATAAGACAGCTTTGAATAAGAACTTTCCAGGAAGCCTCTCAAGCATGAGCGTGACACTTCAGCAGGGATTGTGGCTGCTGAATATCCATGAATGTTCTGTATATCAGTTTAATTTGAAACTATAGGGATTTTGGAAGCTAATGTTAGGTGATGAGATCTGATGGGCATGCGATTAGGTGAGTGATCATAACTTGGCTCTTTTTTCTTTGTATTATTCTATATTATGTAGAATGTAAGATCACATCTCATACCCGATGCTGATTTTGTCAGTTTCATGTCAGGAAAAGACCCTAGTGATGGAAGTTGGGTTTATCATGTCAAGCTCAGATTCCAAACTTATGTTGGTAGAGAAATAATCATACCTCATACGCGCATAGAACACACTCAAGTACTTGGTGCACACTCATTTTGGCATATCCTAAACTTGGAATGCAAATACAAGTGTGTCAATAAAAGTAAGATAAAGGAGTATAAGGTAAGGAATGAAGTCAGCTACAGGTTTTTAGGAAAATCAACCAAAAGAAATGACCACCATATAAAGTAAAATCCAACACAAGCCAAACTTTTTCACCATAACAAGTGAAGTTAAGTCACAAGCTATAGCAAATTCAACTAAAAGTTTTCCCTTCTTTAATTTTACTAAATAACTACAGTAAACAATAATGAAATTTGGCCCTAATTTAATAGACAGTAGTGACATTAGATCTGATAACAGAGATGTATTATCCGCTAAGTATCATCTCAGAAAAATACAAACAAACACACAGGACCAGAACCACTAATGGAATGTATTTTCATGCATCAACAGTATGAACAAAAATATGAGCAAAGATATTACCAACAAATTAAACTTCAAAAACCAACAAAAAAAATATGAGCAGAATTTACCTCGGATGAATTTGGATTCATGTTGACAGAGAGATCCAAGAGAATGAAGGAATACTCACAAAACCATAACCCTTTGACCTCCCCGTGTTCTTATCAGAGATCACGACGGCCTCAAAAATATCTCCATACTGTTCAAAATGCCTCCTTAGAAGAGCGATCAAAAATAAATTACGAGCTCGAATCGAAGCTCACCTTCGGATCTTACCCCGTGTTACGCGATCGGCAATGAACGATCCATAGAAGAGCGAGGGTTCGCGATCTCAAGCTGACGAGAGCTCGATTGGAGAAACCCTAGTTTGGTCGGCGTCGAACTAGGGTTTGATCGAGAGAGAGAGAGAGGAGAACGATGAGGCAAAAGAGAATCGAGAGAAAGGGGGACGATCTCTGGAGGCGATCTTTCAGCGTCGGGCGACGAGCAAGGAGACGATCTCTGGAGGCGATGAGCAAGGCGACGAGAATCGAGAGATCGGGGTCAGCGTCGGGCGAAATTTCCGTCGCTCTCCCTCGTTTTCACTAGGCAAGCGGAGAGAAAGGGGGAATGAAAAAATATAAACCCATTTTTCTGTAGTGAAATTCATTTTCTTTTTCATTTTTGTTTTCTTTCAAACCAAACAACAGAATCTTATTTTCTCTCACACTTTACTTTCCTTTCTCTCCCTTTCTCTCAAACCAAACACAGCCTAAGGGTTTTGAATGCCTGAAATTAATTTGTGAGTGTCACATGGCACTTTTCACAAGAAGATTATCACATTTGCATAAATAGAAGTTACGTAGTGTAAATTTTAACAACATCATATGCTGTCTATCAAGGAAAAAGACATGGTAAAAATTATTGATTAGATAACCAACACAATTATAGGGTTACAATATGAATACAGATAATGGAACGATACCCAATAACCCAATATTTGACACAATACTTAATTAACCAATTTAACAAATTAACCAATTTAACAAATTAACCAATTTAACAAATTAACCAATTTAACACTCCCCTTCGAGTCGGAGCAAAGTTATCAACTATGCCTAGCTTGCTGCATAAAGTAGAAAATACTTTAGATGAAGCCACCTTTGTGAGAATGTCTGCCAACTATTGTGAAGAATGGGTGAATGGAGTGTGAATCAAGCTTTTCATCACTGCCCCTAACAAAAATGGCAATCAACATGAATATGCTTTGTCTTTACATGAAAAACAAGATTCTTGACGATATAAATAGCAGAGTGATTATCACAGTGTATAGGCATGAGTCCAGGCTAGAAAAAAAACCAAGTTCTAACATTAGATTCCTTAGCCACATCATCTCACAAGCTATATGTGTCATCGCCCTGTACTCAACCTCTGCACTAGATCGAGAAATCACATCTTGTTTCTTTCTTCTCCAAGTCACTAGATTGCCTCAAAAAATATGTAATACCCAGTAGTAGACTTCCTATCTCCCTTATCTCTTGCATAGCCTGAGTTGGAATAGGCGGAGATATGTACATTTTCACACTTCTTGTACAATAAGCATTTACCATAAGAGCTTTTCATATAGGCAAGAACCCTCAAAGCAGCTCCTCAATGAACCTCTCTAAGTTTATGCATGAATTGATTGAGAACCCAACATTATATGATATGCCGGATCTACTGACTATAAGGTATATTAGCTTCCAATCAGCCTCCAATACTGTTTAGTGCCATCAAAAAGTTTATTGTCCTCAGACAAGAAATCCTCATTTGCTTCTATTAGGGTACTTGTAGGTTTGTACCTTGGAAGACCAGTCTCCTCCAGAAGATCCAATACATACTTTCTTTGAAAAAGAAGCAAACCATGTTTTTGGTAGGCTACTTCAATCCTTAGGATGTATCTCGACCTGCCCATATCAAGACCATGACCATGCCCTTTGTACATCCAACAAACATGGCAGATTGCTCAACAGATGGTGTAGAGAGTGCACAAGATCTAGGTGATACGCGCATGACCCTGGAGAAGGTAGACGTCAATGAGGGAACATTATCTCCTCCCAAAATCTGCCCTCACACCTGAGATGCCAATGACAGAACCAAACCAAAAAAAACCTTGACACTGCTAGATCCTGACGATATCCCCTCAATATCGTTGAGGCAGTAACAAAAGGTTGTTGCATCTCCAACTCATCCATCAACTCTTTCAACTTACTGTAGAACTTTAGTACATATTTATCCCTTTGATGCATAGAAAATAGTCGCTCATATATCTTATAAACTCTAGACACATTCTTCTCCTTCTCATACATCATCTTGAGAGTGTCTCACATTTCCTTGGTAGCATATAAGAATATAATACTACTACTGACCTTTTCTTCCATACTGTTGAGGAGCCAAGTCATAACGAGGTAATCTCCAAAAAGCTAGGTCTTGTACTTAGAGTCTGTAGAAGCAAGTGGATTCTCCAAAAGATGCTTCAATTTATTTTGAGCACCAATAAATATTCTGAATGCTTATGCCCATAATAAATAATTAGATCCATTTAGTTTCATAGTGGTTTCCAAAATAGTTTTAGGACTAGATGTCTCCATAACAATAAGAGAATTAGAAGGGGTTGAAGAGCTCGTGATATCTGACATCTTAGCCAACGAAATATTGAGAAATCAACAACCACATCTCGGATCTAATAAAATCAACCATAAAATTCAACCAAAAATAAGCTAAAATACCATAAATCAGCTAGAAAAATCATCAAATCTGCCAGAAATTAGAAAAAAATAGTGAGCACTTATCATCAAGTTAGATCGGATCTGAATTTTTTCAACCATATTAAGAAATCAGATCTGATCTGATCAAATTGGCGGCAGTGACAGCAGGCAACAAGGTCAATAAAGGGCAGCAGTGATGGTAGATCAAGGTGGTAGCAACGGTGACATATGAAGATGAAGACGATGAAGAGGAGGATTGGAGATGACGATCTGAGGGATGATGGCATAGAGATATTGTTCACGATGAACAGTACGCACATGTTACTATTCGTCGATAAACAGTACCGACGATGAATGTTGTGTTTTTTATTTTTGAGGTCAGTATTAGGTTTTTTTTACCAAAAACATGGCTCTGATACCATGTTAAAGAAAAAGACCCAATAAATATCATTGATGTCACGCCCCGCTTCCCAAAATACCCGGGAATCGGAACGTGAACAAGCCCGCGACGTATTAGATCAAGGAGAGTAAATAAAAATAACCATTTCTCCTCAATCTAATACGCTAAGTGTCTGGAAATAAATACAATGCGAAGTCACAGGTCCCCGATCACAATCATCAAGAATATAATGAACAAACTCAGAACATAATGATACATATCACAACTGAAATATCATCCAAGACATAATATTCGGGTCAAACATGCCCTTATACATATCTGAACAAATGAACTGAAGAAATATGAAATACATTGATCAGGCAGGAATGAAAAGGACTACAAAAGTAATTGGAACCATCAAAGAATAGGCTTTGACTCCTTCTTCTGCTCCGTCTACAAGGCACTCCTGCTGAGAATCCTCTGGCTCCTGCTTAGCTCATGGCGCATCTCCAAGATGAACCTGTTCTTCTTCTAAGTCTGACGTACACCAGAGAAAACAGGTGTACGTCAGCGTGTATGGCACACGGAAAGACCCGACCCCACAAAGAAAATAGAACGAACGGAAATCCAATGCGAAAAACGATACGATAACAGAAACAACAAAAGAACGTACAACTGAAATCCATAAATCAACATGAAAACACTATTAAATCATGATAACATAAAGCTGTTGGACCCTAGAGGGGGGGGGTGATTAGGGTCAAGAGGCTCTAAAATGCAATAAAAATTAAACACAAGCAAACCACAAAACAGAAATGCAATCAAAGTAAGAGAGATAGAGTTAGGAATCGTTATCCTTGACGCGCGATGTGTTAACGAGGTTCGGCCCGCTGACCTACGTCCCCGCTCCCCACTCTCGAGGAGAAATCCACTACACACCCGGTTTGGAAGTCGGAACTTCGTCTACACAGTGATCCTACACGATCTCTCACTACACAGTTTGATCTCAACATATCACACTCTCTCACAGTTGATCTACACAAGATCTCACTCACACAGCAGAAGAAAAGATGCAAGACTCTCTCTTTACACAGCCCCTATGGCAAAGAGAAAGATTACTGAAGCTGGGAAGTGAACACACACAAAACCACAGAGAAAAACACAGAGAACAGGTTTGAAAATTTTTCTCAGGAAGACAGCGTCTCTCTCTGGTTTTTAAAAGTTAGGGCAACTGAAGAAGAAGAAGTCTAGGGTTTAAATAGAAGAAATTAATTAATTTAAAAACAAAACCCAATCTTCTAAAATAGGAAAATAATCTCCTTTTCAGACCCTTAGCTCAGACTGTGCCAAACACGATTAAGTGTAAGCACAGTGTTCTAGGCAAATGACCGTTTTAAAAAAGTCGCGGCTGAACGAAGAAAAATTTCGGTTGACCGAAGGGATTTTCGGTCGACCGAAAAAATGATTCGGTCGACCGACCGAAAATCCGGTCGACCGCGAACACCTTTGAAAACTTGAAAAACAAGCAGAGTCATCATCGGTCGACCGGCGCGGTCGACCGATATAGAAATCAAGATTTCAGTCGACCGCACCGGTCGACCGACGACCTCTCTGGAAAATACTGACGAATGATCATATGTGCGGTCGACCGGTCCGGTCGACCGCATTCTGATATATTGCAGAAAATAATTTTTGACTTAACTAAAATATTTGCAAAATATTTATTTACTTTGTAAAATGTTTTTAATACTAAAAACAAACTGTTTGGAAAAAGAATTTTGCAGATAGGTCCTCATACTTGTGATAAATAGTATTTTGTGAAAAACGCTTAAAAACATAAGTATGAAAACGTGTGTGTGATTCCCAATAGCGTCAAGTAAAATCAGTAGCTCTTTGCCTACATACTAGCACTAGAGAGAAAATAAAAAACTAGCTAATATCCTCACATAGAATAAAGTTCTTGAGTCTTGATTATAGCTTGAGTTTGGATGAAGCTTTTGTATGAATTTGTTGTTCTTGAAATAACATTGCTTCATCACTATGCCTCCTCCTCCTTTGGATATCATCGTTGTAGCATATATTCCATCCATCCACCATAAATGGCACTAACAAGCTTGATAAATAAATTTACTACATTTGCACTCAATAAGCCATTAGTACCGTTAATGGTGGTTGTAAAACATCATCAAAACATAAGGGCTAACAATCTCCCCCTTTTTGATGATGACAACCAACCATTATAAGAGCAAAAATAAAAAATAGCTTATAGATATGTGCTCCCCCTATCTATGAGCTCCCCCTTAGTATATGCAACAAATGAGGAGATTTCTCTCCCCCTTTGTCACCATAAAAAATAGGGTAAAGAGAAATATAAAATGCAACTAAACAAGCAAACAATGTAGAACTTTCACATAGTGCATAAGCCCAAACCATTTCTTATGCGACAAAAATCATCCTCTCCAAGAGGCTTAGTAAATATATCCGCTAGTTGAGATTTGGTGTCAACAAATACTAGGGATACATCTTGTCTCTCTACATGATCGCGTAAGAAATGATGGCGCACATCAATATGCTTAGTTCTAGAATGCAAAACCGAATTTTTGGAAATATTTATAGCACTTGTGTTATCACAAAAGATTTTAATATTTTGAAAATTCAAATCATAGTCAACTAAACTTTGTTTCATCCATAAAACTTGAGCACAACATAAACCGGCGGCAATGTATTTCGCTTCCGTAGTGGACAATGCAACACAATTTTGTTTCTTGGAAGCCCAAGAAACAAGGGAATTTCCTAAGAATTGGCATGTTCCACTAGTACTCTTGCGATCTACCTTACATCCGGCAAAGTCGGCATCACAAAAACCATATAAATCAAAAGAAGCGCTTTTTGGATAAAATAAATCAAGGTTAAAAGTTCCATTAACATACTTTAATTCTCCAACTTGAATTTCTTCACCAATTCCTTCGCATACTTGCTTTGTGAAATGAAGATCCCATCCTTAGTTTGCTTGACTTGGAGCCCGAGAAAGAATGTAAGCTCTCCCATCATACTCATCTCAAAGTGATCCTGCATTACTTTAGAAAATTCCTTGCACAAGGATTCATTAGTAGCACCGAAAATAATGTCATCCACATATATTTGAACTAGAATGAAATCATTTTTCCTTTTTCTCACAAAAAGAGTGTTATCAATTGATCCTTTTGAAAAACCATTTTCAATAAGAAAACTAGAGAGGCGAGCATACCAAGCTCTAGGAGCTTGTTTCAACCCATATAAAGCTTTTTGTACCCGGTAAACATGATTAGGAAAAGCATGATCTATAAAACCGGGGGGTTGCTCAACATACACTTCCTCTTCTATAAAACCATTTAAGAAGGCACTTTTAACATCCATTTGAAAAAGTTTGAAATTTTTAAAGCTAGCAAATGCCAAAAACATCCTAATAGATTCCAACCTTGTAACCGGTGCAAAGGTTTCATCATAGTCTATGCCCTCCTCTTGATTGTATCATTGGGCAATCAAACGAGCTTTATTTCTAGTGACAATGCCATGTTCATCAAGTTTGTTTCTAAAAACCCATTTAGTACCAATAACACTAGCATTGTTAGGTCTAGGAACTAACTTCCAAACTTCATTTCTTTGAAAATTGTTTAATTCTTCATGCATAGCCAAAACCCAAAATTCATCATTTAAAGCATCATTAATCTTTTTAGGTTCTAATTGAGATAGGAAAGCAACATTACCACACTCACTAAAGGCTTTTGAGCGAGTAATGACTCCTTTTGAAGGGCTCCCAATAATTTGTTCCTTTGGATGGTTTGATGTGAATTTCCAAACTTTAGGCGGTTCAATTTGTTCATTGTCATTCGAGCTATCCACATCATTTTGAGCTTCTATAGAGGGAGTATTATTGATTTGCAATAAGTCCAATCCTCCCTCAACATTATCATCATCATCTTTCCTAGGCAAAACAACTTGAGAACCAATATTAGTCTCATCAAAAGTAACGTTTATAGATTCTTCAACAACGAGGCTTCGTTTATTGAAGACCCTATAAGCTTTACTTCGAGGTGCATAACCCAAAAAATACCAACATCAATTTTGGAATCAAACTTATCATGGTGATCTTTTGTATTTAAAATGAAACATTTACAACCAAAGATACGAAAATAACCAATAAAAGGAGTTTTTCCATAAAAAAGTTCATAAGGAGTTTTCTTAAGCAAAACATGACAAGCCGTATTGACGGCTTCCGCCCAAAAATATTTTGGCAAATCAAATGAATTAAGCATAGTACGTGTCATCTCTTGTATGGTACGATTTTTCCATTCAACAACACCATTTTGTTGTGGTGTTCTAGGAGCGGAAAACATATGAGTTATACCATGATGAGCATAAAAATCATAGAAAAATTCATTTTGAAATTCACCACCATGATCACTTCTAATTTTAACAACTTTCAACTCTTTTTCATTTTCAATCACTTCTTATTTTAACAACTTTTAAATCTTTTTCATTTTCAATTCTTTTGACATGATTAGCAAATTCTTCAAAACAATCATTTTTCTTAGCAAGAAATATTGTCCATGTAAAACGAGAAAAATCATCAATAATCACAAAAATATAGTGTTTGCCTCCAAGAGAAGTAACACGCATATGACCAAACAAATCAAGATGAAGTAATTGCAAGGGTTTAGAAGTTGATACCTCATTGATGGATTTGAAAGAGGATTTTGTTTGTTTACCTTTAACACAATCCTCACATGTGGTATCTTTGATGAAGTGCAAGCTAGGTAATCCTCTCACAAGATTTCTCTTAGATAATTTTGATATTAACTCCATATTTGCATGTCCAAGTCTTTTGTGCCAAATCCAAGGATTTTCATCAATTGCCGCAAGACACTTCACATCTTGATTTACTAATTCATTCATCTCAAAAATGTATACATTAGATTTGCGATTAGCAATAAAAACAATTTTTCCATTCATACTAATGATGCATTTATCCGGTTTAAATGAAATATCAAAACCTTTATCACTTAATTGGCTAATGCTAAGAAGATTATGATTCAAACCATTTACCAAATAAACATCTTCTATAACGGGTGAGGGTTTCTTACCAATAGAACCAACACCAATGATTTTACCTTTCTCACCACCACCGAAGGAGACACTACCTCCTTCAATCCTTGATAGGGTTGCAAATAACTCTTTGTTGCCCGTCATATGATGTGAGCAACCACTATCAAGGTACCACATCTCCTTACGTCGTTGCCGTGACGTTCCCTACAAAAGAAGAAGATGAAGGTGTAGTAGCTTTAGGTACCCATGTCTTGGGTCCTTGGTGGTTAGTAGTTTTGGTACCTTTGGGTACCCATATCAAACCATAAAAATCTTCATTGTCTTTAATTCTACAATGAGTAGAAATGTGTCCATGTCTCATACAATAGGTGCATACAAAATTTCTTTTGTATGTACGAATGTTAGAACCATGAAACCTATTTCTACCATGGTGATTGTAGTTGGCATAAGCATGAGTGGGTCTAGTCCTACAACCCTCAATTTCTAATCTTTCGATCTTTGATCTTAATTGCTTGTTCTCGAAATCGAGATCTCCTAGCAATTCATCTTTTAGAGCAAGAGAGGTTGTTAGTTGTTCTAGCTTAATATCACAAGAGGCATGCAATTTTTTAAAAGAAGAGTATTCTTTAGACATTCTTTTAAATTCAAAGTTCAACTCTTCTAAAGCCATAGCTATGTCACATTGCATATAGAAAGATTCACTTTCGGCCTCGGATATTACCTCATGTTCATTTGCCATGAAACAAACATTTGGGTCATGAAGAGCAAGTTTGGCTCCTTCTTCATCACTATCCGAGTCACTTGGTTCGGATTCTTCCCATCCGGCATACATAGCCTTCTTCTTCTTGTACTTCATGTACTTTTCTTTGAGCTTGGGGCAATCCTTAGCGATGTGACCCGGTTCATTGCACTCAAAACATTTACCTACACGAGAGGAAAACTTGTTGTTAGATCGAGGGTTAAATTTTTTGTTCATTTTTATAAGTCTAGAGATTCTTCTAGAGAGATGAGCCACTTCTCTAGAAAAATCAACTTCACTCTCCGACGACGAAGATGAGTTGTCACTAGCTCCTTTGAGAGCTATGGTCTTCAACTTTGGTGACGGCTCCTCAACTTCTCGTGATGGCACTTCCTCCTTCTCCTTCCCCTTGAGCTTCTTCTCATGCACTTTGAGCTTTCCGATGAGGCTATCAAGAGCTAAGGTAGTGAGGTCATGAGCTTCCTCAATGGCCGTAGCTTTGGGCTCTCATGCCGGAGTTAAGGAGCGAAGTATCTTGTAGTTCATCTCTTGAATGGATAATTGCTTATCTAGACCATGTAATTCATTGATGATATTAGTAAAACGGGAAAACATAGCATCAATGGATTCATTAGGAAGCATTTTAAATAGCTCATAATCATGCATAAGCCCACTAATCTTAGATTCCTTAACTTGGGGGGTTCCTTCATGTGTTATACATAACTTTACCCAAATTTCGTATGCGGTTGCACACGTGGAAACTCTATTGTATTCATTAGGGGAAAGACCACAAATTAAGGCGTTCATGGCCTTAGCATTGAGATTGGCAAGGTGCCTTTCATCATCGGACATGTTCTCGACTTTGGACTTCTCTACATATTTCTTTTCTATGAGCTCTAGGATGTCAAGATCAATGCAACGAAGATAAATTCTCATTCTAGCCTTCCAATAAGCAAAATTAGTCCCTGTGAAGAGTGGTGGTCTAGTGGTGGATTGTCCTTCTAACATATGCATATTCAAAGAAGCCTCCATTGGATCTTTTCTCTAAGGTTGTTAAACCAAAAACTGATATAGAGACCAAAGCTCTGATACCAATTGTTGGACCCTAGAGGGGGGTGATTAGGGTCAAGAGGCTCTAAAATGCAATAAAAATTAAACACAAGCAAACTCTAATATGCAATAAAAATAAACACAAGCAATCCACAGAACAGAAATGCAATCAAAGTAAGAGAGATAGAGTTAGGAATCGTTATCCTTGACGCGTGATGTGTTAACGAGGTTCGGCCCGCTGACCTACGTCCCCGCTCCCCACTCTCGAGGAGAAATCCACTACACACCCGGTTTGGAAGCCGGAACTTCGTCTACACAGTGATCCTACACGATCTCTCACTACACAGTTTGATCTCAACAGATCACACTCCCTCACTGTTGATCTACACAAGATCTCACTCACACAGCAGAAGAAAAGATGCAAGACTCTCTCTTTACACAGACTCTATGGCAAAGAGAAAGATTACTGAAGCTGGGAAGTGAATCATACAAAAACCACAGAGAAAACAGATTTGAAAATTCTCTCAGGAAGACAGCAGTCTCTCTGGTTTTTGCAAAACGTTAGGGCAACTAAAGAAGAAGAAGTCTAGGGTTTAAATAGAAGAAATTAATTAATTTAAAAACAAAACCCAATCTTCTAAAATAGGAAATGTAGGCATCGAAAATTGCCTATAGGTCTTCGCGAACAGCTCAGTGTTAAGGAACGACGATGAACGTCACTATCTGGTTCACAGGAGTTCGATTGACGTCGGTGAACGCTTGAAGTGAATCGACGAACTACGTGAGCTGACAGAATTTTGGAATAACGAAGGTACGGGCTAATCGGGAGCCCCGTGATGTTTACAAAAAAAACAATGCCCTTCGTGTCTCATTCATTCTACAGATAATCCAACCATTGGAACTGATAGAACTCCTTGTCGGCTTTCCAACGCACTTCGAATCACTCAAATCCGAGTTCGGACGAAGGAATTATGGCGGAANTTCATTCTACAGATAATCCAACCATTGGAGCTGATAGAACTCCTTGTCAGCTTTCCAACGCACTTCGAACCACTCAAATCCGAGTTCGGACGAAGAAGTTACGACGGAAACGAACAAACATACGAAAAAAGCGAGGCCGAGACACCCTAGGGTGTCTCGGCCCAAACCGAGACACCCTAGGGTGTCTCGGATCAAGGGGAGACACCCTAGGGTGTCTCGGATCAAGTGGAGACACCCTAGGGTGTCTCCAACGCAGATTTGGGCCTTAAGTGGTTTTAACCGCTCCGTTATCCCCTCAAGCCTATAAATACAAGCCTTAGGCCTTATTTTTTTCGGATCTGGAATTTTGGAGATTAGGCGAAACCCTGCCGGATTGCAGACTGAAGGTGCACGAATTTCAGAGAGGAGGAGGAGAGATCGGATCAAGTTCTTCAACATAAAAGAGAGAGAGATTCGTCAGATCTACAGTTTCCCGGATCTGTTCCTTAGGATTATCCCGTTGTGGTAATCTTAAGAAGAGTGATTATCTCGCTTCGCCGAGATAAGAGCTACGGTTTCTCGATCCCTTCCCGAATAGACGAAGCTCTGCCCAATTTTTCAACAATCAGATCTGATCGACGGTGGTCCACGGATAAACCTCGGCACAGGCAAAGATCCCACGCAAGCAGAAGACCGATAAACGATCTCTGCGTTTGTTTGATAAAGTTGTAAACTTTTTATTTTCATTGTGTAAGGAGATCTTATAAAAAGATCAACTTTTTATTTCATTCGAGTTTATTGTAACGACCAAAGTTGTAATAGATTCGATAACAATGAAAATATCAACTTTCACCGCAAACAAACTGGCGACCACAGTGGGAGCCAACAGCTTCGCTGCCGAAGCTGTCGTGCCGCAGCCGACGATCAAGATCCCGGTGCAACGTTCGTGACAACTCCTCGAAAGTCAAGGAGTTGCCCGTTGAATGTGCACCAGTGTTGACGAAGAGGGCTCGTCAAAGGCGCCGTCAACATCTCGCGCGTCAATTTGCCAAGGCTTTGGAGCCTGTTGACGGGATCTGCTATGATGCGGATCTGAAACGCAGAAGGCGCAAAGTGTTCCAGCAACAAGCTTTGGGAACCTCCTCCCAATCATCTACTAACGAATGGGTTCGTGTCAAACGAACCCGTTCAACTCTTGAGGAGCGTATCCACAAGCGCCGCGCACTGCTAGCGCAGACGAGGATCCTTGTACGGAATGCACAGGAGTTACAGAAAGGAAAGGTGGTCAAAAAGCCACCAAGATCTAAGCAAGGTTGGATGCCAAAGGCCAAATTAGCGCCTAAGACAAAAGCATCCGAGGCTGCTCTCAGGCCTTTGTCAACTCCAGATCCCGTTCCTATTGCGCTCGCACCTCCGGCGAAGCCCTATGACGGCGTGGATCTCCTCAAATCTAGAGTCCCATTGAAGGATTGCATCGGTGCTCTACCCGAGGATCGAGGCAAAGTACTTATTAAAGAATGCTTGGGACCATTGAAGGAACCCCGAGCAAACATCCGGACTGGGGGTCGTACACAACCTCCTAACAAATTGATTCGAACAACGGCCCGCTTGGCGGTGCGTGCAGAAAACCAGGAGCCCGTTAAGGTTTCACCCTCACAAGTGTGTGATTCCAAACGTATGACTCCTGTAGATGCCAACAAGGCAATGTTTACTCAGAGGAAAACGCATCAGACAGACGAACGCGTTATACCTGAGAATCCATGTAAGCAGCCGATAAGTTACTCCGACTGCAACGTCGATGAGTTGTACTATCAGGCTGGGGGTACGAATAAATCTCGAAAGAGAAGTACCCGGGAAGCGGACTCTCATTGTCCGTGTATCAAAATTATCAGGGCAGTATCATCAGCGTGTAGCTGTCCCAAGACTGCTCCGCAGAAGGTCTCGGTATTCGAGAGAATCTCCGATGGAATGACGAAGCCCAAATCAAGGCGTTTCCACCAAAGAGGATCGGTTGCTCGAGATGATGAATTCCCAGAAGTTACCATCAACATGGTCAATAAGGGAAAATCTCCGATTGTTTCAAGTGGTTCCAACCCTAATTTCTCTCCAGAAAGAAGAGTCGGTTCGGGAATAACCCAACAAATATCTCAGCTTCAGCTAGAAACCGTTGGACATAATGATTACCAGGGTATCCATGAAGGAATACGTTCCGATGACGAACTCTCGGATTCTTATTCCGCAATCGCCTCTGACGATACAACGTCTAGCATAGGACAAGCTCGGGAAGTGTTCATGGTCAACACCGAGCAAATAGCCAAAATCATTGAGGATGCTCTAGCCAAGCAGAAAGAAGCATTCAAAATCGAAATGGAAATGGCTATGCAGGAGATGAGACAAATGCACGACCAACAAATCCGAACTTTGTCAAATCAGCTAGGTGAATCCAGCCGTCGCAGCACTGCTAACCAAGCAGGTAGCGATTCAGATGTGGATGAACACAACGCTGGGGGTGGTCCCGCTAAGGACAATAATATTGGGGGTGGTCCCACCAAAGATGATAATGCTGGGGGTGGCCTGTCCAAAGCAGGATATAGATGAGGCCGAAAAGATGAAGGATCTTGAAAGAAAAATTGACGCCCTGATGTCTGCTCGAGAGGTGAAGAAGACCGGCATTCCGTGTCCTTACCCGAAAGAGTGGGATTCGATCCCGTATCCGGCGAAATTCAACCTGATCAACTTCACGCCGTTCGACGGGAAGGGTTCCCCCACTCAGCACCTGATCTATTTCAAGTCTCATTTGGGAGTGATCTCTGGCAACGAGCCTCTGATGGTCCGGTCATTTGTTGGCACCCTTCGTGGGCCCGCCTTCGATTGGTACCGCCGCCTCAAGCCCGGAAGCATCAACAGCTGGGAGGACCTGGAAAGCATGTTCCTCGCTCATTTCTTCGATGATGACGCCGAAGTGTCGATCAGGACACTCTTCGATGAGAAACAAAAAGACGGAGAGTCGGTGGATACCTTCATCAAACGCTTCCGCAATCAGGCAATGAACTGCAAGGATCCCGTCACGGAGGAATTCGTCTTGCAGACCTGTCATAA
>NW_017972290.1:56718-57312 GCF_001876935.1 Asparagus officinalis
TAGTCAGTTCAAAGTCAACTCAATGACACGAGCCAAACTCAACTCACTGGTGGTAGACTCGAGACTCCGACGACGGCCAGGCGATAAGCACAACGCTGGAAGGACTTCGGCTATTCGTCAAAGCATTGAATAGATTGAAAATCGAAGGAGCCAAGAGTTGAAGCTAACTACAGGTCCTTTACACCGACTGAAGGCTGGACCAATCACATCCAAAGTATTCCAGCCTCTTCTATAAAAGAAACGAGTCTGGAACGCTTTATCCTTTTACAATAAGGAGTGATTCTTGTAGGCATCGAAAATTGCCTATAGGTCTCCACGAACGGCTTAGTGTTAAGGAACGACGATGAACGTCACTATCCGGTTCACAGGAGTTCGATTGATGTCGGTGAACGATTGAAGTGAATCGACGAACTACGTGAACTAACAGAATTTCGGAATAACGAAGGTACGGGCTAATCGGGAGCCCCGCGATGTTTACAAAAGGAACAATGCCCTTCGTGTCTCATTCATTCTACAGATAATCCAACCATCGAAGCTGATAGAACTCCTTGTCGGCTTTCCAACGCACTTCGAATCACTCAAATCCGAGTTCGG
>NW_017972290.1:57332-57543 GCF_001876935.1 Asparagus officinalis
ATCCCGCCTCCCTATAGTCACGCCACCAGTCCTCGTTCCCCTTCCTCTGTCCGCCTCCTGTTTCCCCTCTTCATCAAACCCGACCACCAGTCCCACACCCAGCCCACCCCTGATCTCCACCTCTGACTACCAACACCATCATCTCCTCCCAAACAGCCGCACCACTAGTGCCATCATCTTCTCCCCAGCAGCCGCCCTACTCCCACCGCCG
>NW_017972291.1:0-26995 GCF_001876935.1 Asparagus officinalis
ATCTCACAAAAAAGAGGGAAAATTATGCAAAGAGAAGGTCAGGCATTGACTTAGACCCTTTGATGCTAAGTAAGGATCTTCAAAGTCTGAACTACTATTAGACTAATAACCGAGATTAACTTAAGGTCGTCAGCCCTGGGCTTATCTCTTCCGCTATAAAAGCATACCTACACTAGTGATCAAAAGCAAAAAATGTCTGCGCAAGTGAAGCTTTTGGGAGTATGGGGAAGCCCATTTAACCGTAGAGTCGAGCTCGCCTTGAGGTTGAAGGGAGTTACTTATGATTATATTGAAGAGGATCTTTCAAACAAAAGCAGTTTGCTAATCCAGTGTACAAGAAGGTCCCTGTGCTGATCCATGGAGGAAAGACAATTGTAGAGTCTCTGATCATAATTGAATATCTTGAGGATACTTGGAGTACTGGGCATTCTCTGCTCCCCAAGGATCCATTTGACGAGCCAAAGCAAGATTCATCACAAGGTTCATAGATGACAAGGTGAGTTTTCCCCCCTACATAATCCATGTATAATTGTGGATTGATTAGAATTGTTTAGGCTTTGGCACTAATGAGCCCACCTGTTTGATCATAATCGTCAGGTAAACTGATAAAAGTGCTGCTACTATACCATCATTAATTACACTCGCTAAAAGTTTAATTATATAAATAATTTGATGTTTAAGGAGCTTCAAATCTGCACCATACTAAAAATTGCACATTATCTTTATAGCTAAAATCATTCAAGTTTAACAAATAAGTGAACACTAATTAATGTAATCAAACAGTAATCATTTGTAACATTATATTGCTTCCGAAGACCGATCCGTACAGGTTATTGCCAAGCGAAATTCATGGGTCCACTATGATTTCTTATATTTTAGATTCATGGGTTAATTGCAGATAGACCACCTATAATACTGCTATATTTGAAATTACTACCCCTCAATTTTTCTTTTGCAGATAGACCCTGAGTAAATTTTTAGACTCTTTTACCTTAACGAGGCCTATTTTTTTTAAAAAAAATAGTTCTCTTTCTCTGAGAGTAAAAGAGTCAAAATGTTTCCATGCAAGAGTTCTATTAATAAAATAAAACTAGAAGGACCAGTAAGCTCAAAATAACGATACTAAGGGGATTTATCCACAATTAACCCAAGATTGAATGACAAGCTAGGTGTATGACATGTTTTAGGTATTGCTTACATGATGATGCTACAATATCCTAACATGTTCGAAAGTTTGCGGGCCCACTCCTTTTTGTAAGCTTTTAATGGCTCTTCTTGCCATCAATAAATAAAAATAACAGGTCTGATCGGGGATCTGTGCAAATTTCATCCATACTACTTAGGCTAATTATTGAATCATATATTTCTCGAAAGAATTTGCTTGATGATTGAATAGCTAAATTAGTTCATGTTAATTCCCTTGATTATCTTCAGTGCCTCCCTCCAGCATGGATGTCATGCTGGACTCATGGAGAGGAGCAGAAGAATTTCATGGAGGAAACAGAGAAGAACCTGAGCATTCTTGAGGATGAGCTCAAAGTGAATAAGTTTTTTGGAGGAGAATCCATTGGTATTGTAGGCTGTCTAAAAATCATAATAGATAGTTGATCCCCTATCAAACACCGATGATGGAAGTTACAATCTGGATGATGAAAGTTACAATCTGACGACTTCCAGAAGGTTACAATTTGAGGACTTTCACGTAGAAGGTTACAATCTGATGACCTTCACAACAACTAATGAAAGCCCCAATTCAACAACCTTCACAATCAACATCGGGAGTTACAATCTGACGACTCTCACATTTTCAAGGAGCCAAGACGAAGATTACAAGGTGACGATCTGTGCAAAGCTCTAGCAAAAGAGACTACAAATTGACGGTCTCTTCATATTAGAATGTAGATATCTCTCAAACCGTAAGGAATTTGGCGAAACGGAGGAAGCGAACCGAAGCCTTCGGCTTGGTTCAGATGGCCCCGTCTCGTCGAGATAGCCGATTTTCATATATAATTCGTCCAATTCCGACTTACGGTTTGAAAGTTATGACCTGTTCTTCGTAGCAAATTATGTTCTGAAGTCCGTCTACAAGACCGGACTTCGTCAGAACATTGGACTTAGCTTGAAGCTCGCCAAGCCCGCCTAAGGTTCGCCTCTACATTACAGAGTCAAAAGGTCGAACCAGCTTATAACCTCAAAACGCAGAGGTTATCCTTGTGATATAACATCAAAACGCAGAGTTACGGCCCAACTCTGCGTTTTTAGCCTAAAACGCAGAGTTCACCTCTAAAACGGCCCAATTGTGCGTTTTCAGCCTAAAACAGGCTCAACTCTGCATTTTCAGCTTAAAACGTAGAGTTCACCTCTAAAACAGCACGACCTGTGCGTTTTCAGCCTGAAACAGGCTCAACTCTGCGTTTTCAGCCTAAAACGCAGAGTTCATCTCTAAAACAGCACGACCTGTGCGTTTTTAGCCTAAAACAGGCCCAACTCTGCGTTTTCAGCCTAAAACGCAGAGTTCATCTCTAAAACGCATGCGGCCTGTGCGTTTCGACTCCCAGCGAGCGCCCAACTCCGCGTCTCATCTCTAAGACGCAGATTGGCGTTTTGACTCGTTCAAAGCACTAACAGAACGGTTTCAAAACCGTTTTTCCCACAATTAAGGGAGCTGTTTAAGAGGGGGCGGTTACACCCCACTCAGCCCATTGAGGAGCGGATTAAGGGGGTAGTTACCACCCTTAATCCCCTATAAATAGTGGGAAACTCAACTGAGTTCGGATTCTTCTTTTTTGGGGGAGCAAAGAAGAGATCTTTGGTTAGCTTTGGAGGGGATTTTCTCTCATCAACAAAGGGAAATTCGGTCAAGGGCTGGCATTTTCGGATCGGGGACTTGGCAGCAAAGGGAGAGATCGACATTCATCCTTTGGAGGATTCCTTGAAGCCTTCGGCCTTGGCTTGAGAACCGATTCTCGGTTCAAATCAACTCTTTTTCAAGAGTTTCAAACCCGATCAGAGTTATCAACTCATCAAGAGTTTTAAACATGCTTTGCAAGTTCTCCACAGCGTCAAATCGTGAGGA
Source organism: Asparagus officinalis (assembly GCF_001876935.1). Classification (NCBI taxonomy): domain Eukaryota; kingdom Viridiplantae; phylum Streptophyta; class Magnoliopsida; order Asparagales; family Asparagaceae; genus Asparagus; species Asparagus officinalis. The sequence goes on from NW_017972291.1 coordinate 3,077, forward strand.
GAAGACTACGATCCAGTGAATCAAGACGGTCGGATCGTCAACGGAGAACAAGTTCGACACAATCAATCGAAGGAGGCACTCCATCGCTACCAAGAAGAACCCAGTTTTAAACAAAGGGGAAAATCAAATTCATTCTCCTCTCTTTTGTAATCGGAATCCAAATTATAATTGATTTTGAGAGAATACAAGTCAATTTTTCTTTCATTGTCTTTTTACTGCGAATTTCCAACAAACAAAAGATGGCGACTCCGCTGGGGACGGGCTTCTCTGACAAAGAAGTGGTGGCGCAATTCGACGTTCATCTCACTGGAACGACCGTTGAAACTCTGATTATCGAGTTTAATCAAGCCAAGTACGAGGAGGCCCTCTCCTCCGGATCCCTTAGCCTCAAGGCTATGCGCAAGATCCACAAAGTCTGCAAGAAGACTAAAGCTCCAATTGTTACTCCTACGCTAAAGGAATCTCTCTCCTTTAGCCGAGATTGCTCGAGTAGCCCCTCCTCTAAAGGAGTGAGCTCAGTTTATGCCAAACGTAGCCCTCAGTGGTACGTTGTGCAATCAAAACGCAGCCTTCAGAGGCACGTTTCAACATCAAAACACAGACCTCAAAACTGCGTTGATTTGGCAGAACACAACTCTCAGGAGTGCGTTTCAGAACCCAAACGCAACTCTCAGGAGTGCGTTCTATCATTTAAACGCAGACATCAAACCTGTGTTGATCTGGCTGAACGCAACTCTCATGAGTGCGTCCCAGAACCAAAACGTGTTGAAATATTAATAGGTTTAGGGGCTTATTTGTAAGTTGTAGGGGCCTATATAAGCCCGCAAAACGCAGACTTTGGTCTTGCGTTAATCAAGCTAAACACGACCCTCGTGTTCCTTCTTTGGAACACGATGTGATTCGTCGTGTTCAAAATGATCAACATGGATTTAAAATTCATGTTTGCCAAGAACCAGTCCCAACCTTCAATGGACAGGGGGTTCCATCTTTACCCTCACGCTCTGTGAGAGGTTCATCCCAAGTCTCTGACTTGCGGAAATGGCTGTCGATGTTCAACCGACCGACGAACGTTGTTTTGCTCAATAATCGACGACATTCTCACAGGAAGAAGACTTTAGAGGATGAATACCTTGGAGTCACTTCTAACATGGTTGGCAGAGGAAGATCATCAAACCTTAGTTCTGACGAGCCAGAGACAGATCGTTCTCCAAGCGTCAGAGAAATCACTAACGAGTTTGAAGGAATCTACCAACGTACTCGGACTCAAACAGGAGTCATTCCTCCTATCAACTATCGGAGTTTAGCCAGACAGATTCGCCGCTTAGGCAAGAATCTTCCCGGAGAGGAAAAGCGTCTTCATCCCGACCTCACACAAGCAAAGGGAAGGGAAAAGTGGTTGATGATGCGGCTTCTGACCAAGAAGCCTACAGCCTGGAATCTTCCTCTGATGAAGGAAGAGAGACTGAGAACGAGCAGAATCTTCATTCTGCCAAAATGGAAGAATTGGAAGCCCGCCTCAAAGCCATTGCTAACAGAAGCGAGCTCCAAGATGAGGAAGTTATCAGGCCCTATCCTGCCGAATGTGATGCAGCCCCTTGTCCTCCAAAGTTCGAGGTCCCGACGCTACAAACTTTTGACAGCACGGGATCACCGAACCAACATATTTATCATTTCAAGTCACAGACTGGAAATGTAATATCAAACGATGCCATACTGGTTCGATTGTTCATTGGCACCCTCAAGGGAGTTGCCTTTGAATGGTTCAGGAAACTGCCTGCGGGCTGTATCCAAAAGTGGGCGGATCTAGAGAGACTCTTCCTGTCAAGATTCTTTGAAGAGGATACAGAAGTCTCCATCCATACCCTTCTTGCTACTAAGCAGAAGAAGAGGGAGTCCGTCAAAGCATTCGTCAAAAGGTTCCGAACCATGGCTCTCCGGTGTTCGTCAGGTATGACACAGTCTACCTTAGTAGAGACCTGTCGACACAACTTGCAAACCGACCTCCTAGCCCGAATAGAAGTTGTAGAATGCCGTTCTTGGAGACAACTAATCTCTCAAGGCGAGCAGGCTCAAAAAATCATTGCCAGGATCAAAGCTGAAGAACAAAGTAGGCAGGATCCGCCCGAGCAATCAGACCAAGCCCAATCTTCTCCTGAGCAACTGGACCAGGATCACTCTTCCCAGTCAGAAGGGAAAGATACTACGGCCACTGAAGTCAATCCTCTTCAGTAGGATGGCGGGTCCAACAACTATCACGTTAACAGTTACCTCTGATAGTCAAACTCATCAGATAATGGCCTACCTGGTGATGTGACTCAATTCCGACTTCATGGATAGTGCACACTAGGTGATGTGCCTTGTCTACCTCTTTTTATTCCCCTGCTAAGTCTTAATCAAGACTGGGGGTTGATTACTTGGAATCCACTGGATTAAGAGTAACGAATCTTTCACATCGTCGAGTTAACATTACACTTCTGACGATCATCATCCCCACAGAGTATGCATTCAGTTTGCATCACTCCAAATTCTTGTCACGTTAACAATACACCTCTGACAAAACCCACTTATCAATCCTCGTCAATAGGATGATAAGTCCCCAAAGTTGCTCCAATTGCAACACAAATCCTGTCACGTTAACACTACACCTCTGACAAAATCAACTTATCGACTCTCGTCAATAGAGCGATAAGTCCTCAAAATTGCTCGATCGCAAATTCTTCTTGTCACGTTAATATCACACCTCTGACAAAATCCACTTATTGACTCTCTTCAATGGAGCGATAGGTCCACAAACTCGTCAAGTTAACACCACACCTCTGACGACCAAATCAACTTATCGACTCTCTTCAATAGAGCGATAGGTCCACAAAATACTGTTAGGTTAACATAACACCTCTAACAGTCGACCCCCCTAACGAACTTGTTAATCATTTTTTTAACAAGAATAGCAAGTTTTCATTATAAAATCCCCAGCGGATTAAAGATTTTCTAGAATTATCCTAGTGATAATAAAGAAAAATTTTGAATTTCACTTTAGGTGAAAATTCATGCCAAGTTAATATTATACCTCTGACACTTCCAACTTTCTTTCGGTGTTTCAAGCCACACAGGAAGAAACGACACCAAAAATCCATGCCTTCACGCATGGGGGACTTTATCTCGATCCCTAATTAGAGATAAGTCTATGCCTAACACGCGTTACCGGTTAATCTTTCACCGTGAAAAAGACACCAGGATTCATACCTGGGGGACTTTATCTCGATCCCTAATTAGAGATAAGTCTGCATCTAACACATGCTGCCGGGTAGCATATTCCCGTAATAATAGCAAAGCCTACGTATTCAATATCGTAGCAGGTCGTTATTAATAACGCCAAAATCCATGCCTTACACGCATGGGGAATTTTATCCTGAATCCTAAGTAGGGATAAGTCAATGTCTAACACACGTTGCCGGTTAGTCTTTTATTGTGAAAAGGACATCAAAATCCATGCCTCACACGCATGGGGGGCTTTATCTCGATCCCTAATTAGAGATAAGCCTACGCCTATTACGCGTTGCCAGTTAGTCTTTTCCCGTGAAAATGACAAAGTCTATGTATTCAAAATCATAGCATCAAGTCTAAGAGGATTCACAAAGTCTATGTATTCAAAATCATAGCATCAAGTCTAAGAGGATTCATTCTCTTAGCATAACGTTACATGTGGAACGGACTTAGACAATCCACATGCTAGCCCGACTCAAACGGTAGTCGGTAAAGGCTTATCAAATCCGTTGATGGCTGAGGGTTTTGCCAAAAATTCTATGCATGTTCGTAGATCCATTAGCTTAATGGATGTGAGCCGAGACTTGAAATGGATGAGCTAAAGATAAGTCTCACAGACTTAGTAAAAAATGCACGGTAGCCGCTTTCATATCTTAAGTCAAAGCGTCAAGATCAGAGTTGAGATCCAAAGTATTCCGAAAATTCGTCCCAGTCAACCGCGAACTTTTAAAAACTTTAGAGGGGGTTCTGTAGGCTGTCTAAAAATCATAATAGATAGTTGATCCCCCATCAAACACCGATGATGGAAGTTACAATCTGACGACTTCCAGAAGGCTACAATTTGAGGACTTTCACGTAGAAGGTTACAATCTGACGACCTTCACAACAACTAATGAAAGCCCCAATTCAACAGCCTTCACAATCAACATCGGGAGTTACAATCTGATGACTCTCACATTTTTAAGGAGCCAAGACGAAGATTACAAGGTGACGATCTGTGCAAAGCTCTAGCAAAAGAGACTACAAATTGACGGTCTCTTCATATTAGAATGCAGATATCTCTCAAACCGTAAGGAAATTGACGGTCGAGATAGCCGATTTTCATATATAATTCGTCCAATTCCGACTTACGGTTTGAAAGTTATGACCTGTTCTTCGTAGCAAATTATGTTCTGAAGTCCGTCTGCAAGACCGGACTTCGTCAGAACATTAGACTTAGCTTGAAGCTCGCCAAGCCCGCCTAAGGTTCGCCTCTGCATTACAGAGTCAAAACGCACAGGTCGAGCCAGCGTTATAACCTCAAAACGCAGAGGTTATCCTTGTGATATAACATCAAAACGCAGAGTTACGGTCCAACTCTGTGTTTTTAGCCTAAAACGCAGAGTTCATCTCTAAAACGGCCCAACTGTACGTTTTCAGCCTAAAACAGGCTCAACTCTGCGTTTTCAGCTTAAAACGCAGAGTTCACCTCTAAAACAGCACGACCTGTGCGTTTTCAGCCTGAAACAGGCTCAACTCTGCGTTTTCAGCCTAAAACGCAGAGTTCATCTCTAAAACAACACGACCTGTGCTTTTTTAGCCTAAAACAGGCCCAACTCTGCGTTTTCAGCCTAAAATGCAGAGTTCATCTCTAAAACGCATGCGGCCTGTGCATTTCGACTCCCAACGAGCGCCCAACTCTGCGTCTCATCTCTAAGACGCAGAGTTAAGGTCCAGAACGCCCAGATTGGCGTTTTGACTCGTTCAAAGCACTAACAGAACGGTTGCAAAACCGTTTCCCCCACGATTTAGGGAGCTGTTTAAGAGGGGGCGGTTACACCCCACTCAGCCCATTGAGGAGCGGATTAAGAGGGTAGTTACCACCCTTAATCCCCTATAAATAGTGGGAAACTCAACTGAGTTCGGATCCTTCTTTTTGGGGGGAGCAAAGAAGAGATCTTCGGCTAGCTTTGGAGGGGATTTTCTCTCATCAACAAAGGAAAATTCGGTCAAGGGCTGGCATTTTCGGATCGGGGACTTGGCAACAAAGGGAGAGACCGGCATTCATCCTTTGGAGGATTCCTTGAAGCCTTCGGCCTTGGCTTGAGAACCGATTCTCGGTTCAAATCAACTCTTTTTCAAGCGTTTCAAACTCGATCAGAGTTATCAACTCATCGAGAGTTTTAAACCTGCTTTGCAAGTTCTCTATAGCGTCAAATCGTGAGGAGAAGACTACGTTCCAGTGAATCAAGACGGTCGGATCGTCAACGGAGAGCAAGTTCGACACAATCAATCGAAGGAGGCACTTCATCGCTACCAAGAAGAACCCAGTTTTAAACAAAGGGGGGAATCAAATTCATTCTCCTCTCTTTTGTAATCGGAATCCAAATTGTAATTGATTTTGAGAGAATACAAGTCAATTTTTCTTTCATTGTCTTTTTACTGCAAATTTCCAACAAACAGGTATCACAAACATTGCGGCAAATTCTTAATCATTAGGGTTAGTGTTCTCCAAGAAATGGCTAGAATTTGTATAATAAGTGAAGAGAAACATTCCAGCTTATGGAATTAGTCTCAAGAGTTCACTAGTTCTGATATAGTGAAAGAATGCATCCCTGATAGGCAAAAACTACTTGTCCTCATGCAAGCTCGAAGAGATGCTATATGACTAGTCAAAGTATAATCTAACAAGAAGGGCATAAATCCTTAATTTGAAAGTAACTGAAAAATCAGGATTCATCTGTGTACATCAAAGAATTTCAGAGTTATATTGCTTCACATACCTCTGATTTTGTTTAATGCTTATTTCCACAAGATTCACAAAATTCACAGTTACTTAAAGAGTGCTGCTACAGGGACCCCACAATAGGGGACCCTACATGGGACAGGTGAGGTGTCGCCTCCTTGTCCTGTGATGCACTGTTTATGAACAGTGCATTACGGAACAAGGAGACGACACCTCACCTGTCTTACTCAGGGTCCCCTATTTTGAGGTTCCTAAGGCATTTTTCTTACTTAAAACCAAATACATGGGACAGGTGAGGTGTCGCCTCCTTGTCCTGTGATGCACTGTTTATGAACAGTGCATTACGGAACAAGGAGACGACACCTCACCTGTCTTACTCAGGGTCCCCTATTTTGAGGTTCCTAAGGCATTTTTCTTACTTAAAACCAAATAAATCACCAAAAATTCTTACAAGAACAATGTCCATCCCTGAAGTGATGAAACTGTGTCTGATCTCTCACGATGATCTCTCTCTGATCCAACCTCGACACCATTTTTATCGCAGCATGACAATCTGCACATATCCTCAGGTTCTTCACAACCCTAATCGTCGCACCTGGCAGAGAGCTCAGCAATCCAAAGGCGATTGTCAGCTTCTCACTATGCTGAAATATCGCGCTTTACTTCTCATCCTCTCTCATATCAAGTAAAACCTCTGAAGTATCAGGAACATAACCAGCACTCTTCAGTTTTTCACCAATCTCCTCCAGTTTTGAGTATATATCACAAGATTGAGGATGTGATCTATCACCTGCGATGAACTCATGAACCTCACCTTTCATCTCTATTAGACTGCATCCTGGCTCCTTCTTGATTCCCTTCTCCATCATCATCTCCCTGATTTTATGCACTTTGTCCCACTTGTTAGATTTTGCATATATGTTGGATAGAAGAACGTAGCTCGTTCCATTGTCAGAATCCAACGCTAGAAGGCGATAACAAGCCAATTCTGCCATCTCAAAGTTTCTATAAACTCTACAGGCACCGAGAAAAGATCCCCATATCGTCAAATTAGGCTTCATCGGCATGTTGTTTATAGTCTCTAACGCTTCTTGAAGATGACCTGCTCGCCCTAAGAGATCCACAAGGCAACCATAATGTGTCACGTTGGGCTTGATCCCATATGTTGTTATCATTCTCGAAAAGAAATCTCTCCCCTCATCGACTAAACCCGAGTGAGAGCAAGCTGATAAGACGCCGATGAAGGTTATCTCGTCAGGTCTCACCGAAGATCTCAACATCTCAGAGAACAGACTGAGAGCACGCTTGCCATCCCCATTGATGGCGAGGCCAACAATCATCGCAGTCCAAGTGAACTTATCCCTCTTTGGCACCTTCCTGAAGATCTCCAATGCGGAATCCACACACCCACACTTGGAGTACATATCGATCAAAGCATTGCCCATGAACGCATCCATCTTGATCTTCTTACGTTCAATATATACCCGTACCCACTCTCCAAGCTCGAGCGCTCCCAACTGAGCGCATGCTGTTAGCATGCTGACGATAGTGAACTCATCTGGGCATATATTTGTATTCTGCAATGCATGAAACAACGCTAGGGCCTCTTTATAACGGCTACAACGAACATATCCATCAATCAAAGCAGTCCATGACACAATATCCCTATCAGGCATCTGATCGAAGAGGACGCGTGCTCTATCAAGCTGTCCTGAATTCACAAATCCAACGACCATCGAGGTCCAACTAACCACATCTTTCTCTGTCATCTCCTCAAAAATTCTCCAAGCAACGGCCATATCGCCGCAGCCTGCATACATCTCGATCAGCGCATTGTGCACCTTTAGGTTGGGAACCATGCTGCAATCACCGATAATGCTATGAACCCACATCCCATACTCCAAATCTCCCAACTTCGCACATGCCGATAGCACCAAAATGAATGTGACCAAACTCGGGCTCACTTTATCCCTCTCCAAATCACAGAAAAGCTTGCACGTCTCTCTAAATTTCCTGCTCTTATTATACCCCGTCATCATCGCATTCCACATTACCACATTGCACTTATTGCTCCTCTCAAATACTTCCCTCGCAATACCGATCTCTCCACTTGATGAATACATACAGATCAACACATTCTGAACATACGGATCATCGCCAAATCCAAACTTAATCGTGTGCGCATGAATCTCATCGCCGAATTTGATCGAGGCAGCATGATCGAACGATTTGAGGAGGCAAGGGAAGGTGTGGGAATTGGGCAGGGAACCGCCAGAGATCATTTGGATATACACAGAGACAGCGGTTTCGGGAGATTTTCGGTCAGAGTAGGCTTTGATGAGGGTGTTGTAGAGAAGAGGGTTTGGTTGGTGGATTTCGTCGAGCAGTTGGTGGGCGTAGTTGAGGAATAAAGGGATGGAGTGATTACAGCAGAAGGAGACGAGATGGGCTTGTTGGGTTGGGGAATGGGAGAGACCAGAGCGGACAAGGAGGGAGTGGAGTTGTTCGAGGTGGCAGGTCGAGGAGCAGCGAGAGAGGAGGGAGACAATGGGGTTGGGGGAGGAGAGAGAGGGGCGAGGAAGAGGAGGTAGGAGAGGGGAGGACGCCATTGATGAGAGGTTGAAGGTTTTAGTGGGGATTTTGAGGGGAGTTGGAGGTTGAAGATGAAAGCGTTTAGGGGATTTGTGGCGGGAGAGGGACAGAACCATGCAGTTCAAAATAAATAAATAAATAAATAAAGAAAGAAAGAAAGAAAGAAAAGGTTGATGATGATGGACCTAGTAAGATATATAAAGTCCAAAGACGACTACTTCCGAAACACCATCAAGACAATTCTTATTAAATCAAAGGAGAAATGGATTGTAATATTCATTATTATTGGTCTCATGCAAAAGGTACATACACTCTGTACCTTGGTTATTAAGCTCGAACAAAAGTATCACAGGTATCCTCTTTTGTTTTCCGATTGAAATTAAACGTGAGGTTCTGACACAAAGCATCTCCGGCTAAAGTAGCGAGGCCCGGTGGGCCTGGGCTACAGTTTTCGCAACCCGAGCTCCTCGGGGAAGCCTTGGGCCACTCATCTATCGGGCCCATGAGTCGTACCAGGGACTGGAGTTCTTCGTGAATGCAGCTCTCATCTATCGGGCCCATGAATCGTATCACGGACTCTACCGTTTCGTACATCGCAATGATGAAGGACTTGATCAAATGTTACGTTTAGCAAGATAGCATTGTTTTACGATGTTTACGGTAAATATCAAGAAATCACTCTATTTTTTTTTTCGTGGGGGTTTGGGGGTGGTTTGCAAAGAACCTTTCCAAAGTTTTGTCAGTTTGCAAAAAATAACCATTCCGGATGTTACGTAGCCATGCCACCTTTTTGTTCGTTTAGACCAATGCAACTTATTAGGGTCCGTGGGGTCCGTGGATGAAGAACTATACTCATAAATGAAATGGGAGATTCTTGAGATATTTATATATTAAAAAGCCACAACTATACATTGAACAGGCAGGGCCGGTTCTGAGATTTTAGGGGCCCTGTGCGAAAAGTAAACACAAGATCATTCTCTATATACAAAAAAATCAATAAATTCCAATTTGAATCCCTAAAATGCTAGGGAACAAAATGTTACCGACCAGACATTAACATGTTACTTGATTTTTTGCATCTGGATAGTCTTTAACAATATAATTTTACCACTATGACGTATTCAGACCATATTTTATGATCATTTTCCCATCAAGCAATTAAAAGTATACAAATTTCAATATCTGGAGATGCAATTCCTTGTATGACACTAATGCCTAATGACACGAAATCACTTCTCCAAAATCAAGAAATAATGGCTGACAAATCAAGCTTAACAAGGTCAGAAGTCCAATTTCATCAAAAATAACTAACCAAACTGAAAATTAATTTCCACAAACCATAAAGATAATTCAAATTTAGGTTCAATAATAAGCTCACAGCAGTCAAAAAATCCATTCAGTTTTTTACTACACCGAAGAAAAAAGCACTTTTAAGAACAAAAGTTGCCAAAGTGCAATGAATAATTTCGCAAGTGGATGGTTTTAAGACTAAACCAGGGTAAAACTTTGGGTTTATAAACAAAAAAGATCAATTTTTTATGTGCAACTGAACGTACCAGATCGCTGATACTCTCGAAATCAAGAATCTTGATGGCCACGATCTCATCAAAGGGAACGCATCGAGCGCGATGCACGATCGCGCTCCCTCCGTCTCCAATCAACTCGTAAAGCTCGTAATCCTCAGCCCTAATCGGATACTTTTTCCTCTCCATTGAATTCTCCGAAGGAAGAAAGGTGAAAAAATAAATAGAAACTGGATTGGAGATCGTGAATGGAGCGGATCTGAGGGTAGAAACCCTAGATCTGTAAACAAGCAATCGATGCTAGACTCAGAACGAGGAGGAGGAGAGGCGATTGGATAAATTTTTTTAGGGGCCCCCAATTTTAGGGGGCCCTGTGCCGTCGATCACCTCGCACACCCTCAGAACCGGCTCTGTGAACAGGTTGAGAAAGAGTTTATGTGCTTAAATATAGTTTGGACCAAATACCTAATAGTGAAAATGTTTTGGGAAAATTGCTTCTAGCCCCCAAAACGAGTCAGAGTGTTCCGCTCCCCAAGGACTTTTTCAACAGGCCATTCGCCCCCAAAAATAGTCGCCATTTTCCTCTAGCCCCCAAAACCCCCCGCCCACGTGAAACACTGTTTAAAACCAACGTGATCTTCCCAAAATGCCCTCAGATTTAACCGCCTCTCATTTATCTAAACTCTTCCTCGTTGTTCGTGCCATTTCATCTGCCTTTTGTCCAAACGAACCGACTCAAGAGCATTTCCCCCATTTCAAAACCCTAGCCCTAAATCATTCAACTCCAGAGATTAATCTGTAAAAATGGCCGGCGAGACAATTCCCAAAGCAGTCCTCCCCGTCGAATGCAGCGAAGACGACGATGCGTCACAATACGTCGTCTCAAAAAGACCCCAGACAACAGCGGAGTGGTCTGAAGCTGGCGCTTCAATTGCTGATGTTCTAGACACTCTGGTCTCAAAAAGACCCCAGACAACAGCGGAGGGTCCTATTCCCAAGCATAAATTTTATGCTTGGTAGTGATGTGTCCTATTCCCATCCGCTCATTCCACTTCCCAACCACTCCCCAACCCATGTGAATGTGAGCCCCGATTTCAATGAGTGGAGGAGAATATGTCATCTCACTACTAAGCACAAAAACTTATGTTTGGTACCAAACATAATATGTCACCTCACTACCAAACACAAAAACTTAATATATATATATATCAGAAAAATGGAGAAGAGCTGGCCAGCTCACAGCCCCGTGAGCTGACAGCTCTATGACATGTGAGCCCCCTACTAGTCACATCTAGTAGGGGGCTCACATGTCATAGAGCTGTCAGCTCACGGGGCCGTGAGCTGGGCAGCTCTTCTACAGCAACCTCATATATATATATATATTGCGTTTCAGGTACGCATTGAGGGGTTTTTGGGTTTTTTTGCAAAAGACCAAAGCAACAGCAGCTTTAATACAAGTTCTCGTGACCACGCATTGAGGGGTTTTTGGGTTTTTTTTACAAAAAACCAAAGCAATAGTAGCGGAGTCGCTTTCGTTAAAAAAGCTCCATCTCTCTCATCCAGATTGTCAAATTCCTATATCCCTCTCCCCCTCCAAGACCCTTCCTCCTCCTCCTCCTCCTTCCGTCTCCGAAACCCCTCCCTCAACAAGCTTCGTGATTATCGATTCCCCATTATCGACTATGTCATGCATGATATTTTACCGCAAGATATAAAAGAAAGAGACTTGATCCGACGAAGAGCACCGAGATTTTATTATAACATGGCGAAGACACTGTATCATCGCGCATATGACGTTTTACTACTCTGATGCCTTTCAACCAAAGAAGCGGAAGAGTCTCTCAAAGAAGTGTACGACGGAACCTATGATGCACATCAACCCGGTCCTAAGCTCTGTGATCGTCTCAGAAGAATGTGATATTATTAGCCAACCATGTTCAAGAACGCAGTTGATTATGCCCGACTATGTCATGCATGCTAGATACATGCAAACTAGATACACCAACCCCCGGAGCATTTACACCTTTCGGCCACTTCATGGTTATTTGAGACATGGAGAATGGACATCGTTGGCCTTATTTTCCCACCATCGGTTAAATGCGTCCATTTTATCTTGGCGATTACTGATTATTTCTCCAAGTGGGCTGAAGCTATTCCGCTCAGAGAAGTAAAGACGAGCAATGTCATCACATTCATCAAACATCATATTATTTATTGATATGGTGTGCCGAGGTGAATCATGTATGACAACAGCCCCCAGTTTGTCAGTAATGCATTCATTAGATTTTGCGAAAAGTTCAGGATTGAAGACGTTTTATCAACGACATATAATCCTACTGCAAACGGATTGACTGAGGCCTTTAACAAAATAATCATAAAGATTTTGTCAAAGCTTGTGAGAATTAACAAGCGAGACTGGGATGGCAAACTTGACGAAGCTCTCTGGGCTTATCGCACCATAGCCTGCACGCCTACTGGTGCAACCCCGTATTCTCTGGTGTATGAGTGTGAAGCTGTCCTCTCGTTAGAGATTCAAATTCCATCCCTGTGTATTGCTCTTGCAATGGAGATGGCGACTGATGAACAACATCAAAAACGTCTTGAAGAAACTCGAGGTGTTAGATGAAAAACGTCTAGAAATTCAGCAACAGATTCAGTTATACCAAGCCCGAATCTCCAAGGATTTTGATAAGAAAGTCCGACAACAGAGTTTTAAAGAAGGAGATTTGGTCCTTGCCGTTCGATGATCGATGATCCTCAATTCCAAGAAAAAGTAAAAATTTCAACCCAAATAGGAAGGACCATTCATGGTAGAGATGATTTACTCAAACGACGCATATCGCCTGGTCACTCAAAACGGTGACAAGCTTATGATGCCAATAAAATGAGAAGTTCCTAAAAAAGTATTATACGTAGTATGTTTGGGATAACCTATTTAACGAGAAGTTTCTGGAGAACTCTATTCACGGTGTCCCTAAGGATAACCCAAGATCAGCTGATTATCCAAGATCAAAACTAATTGTTTGGATAAGTCATTCTTAATCACAATAAAATGGTGATTAAGAACCTCATGCTGTATTTTGGAGCCTTCTTTCGTCGAGATGAGATTTGATGACCCCATTCAATCAATCTTTCCTCACGAAACCCCCACAGTTAAGTTATAGAGTGCTTGATGACTTATGATCCTCCACCATAAAATCCCTCATCGATCAAACCAAATGATGGTGGGCCCACCAAATTCTTCGTGGTTAAATCCACCTAAACTCCCACTGTGTCCAAGCCTTTGACACTCCCACTGTTGAGGTCTAACGTGACACCCACATCTTCGTGTTAAGTCATTATTACTTGACATCGAAAACCCCCACTGGGTGATTTGTGCAAGTCAACATTCCCATTGTTATCTCTATCTTCACTCCTACTTTTTTGGTCAAACCTTCCCATAGTTAGGACCAAAATCAAAATCCCCTCTCGATTCCTTCAATGAACAGGAGATCCACTTTCAAAACCGGAATTCCCTTTCGATAAACGAAAGGCCTCCCCAAGTTGAACGATCAAAGCTATAAAAGTTAGGGTCATCTGAAACCCCCACTTGGTTAAACCTTCCCATGGTCTACACCAAAGTTGGGATTTCATCTTGATAAATGAGAAAGTCATCTTCTAATTGGGTAACCAATCCTATAAAAGTTAGAGTTATCCATATCTTTTTGATTCTCGGAGTGGAGACCCCACTCTTAATTTCACCTTCCAAGATTCTCAAAGTGGAGATCCCACATTTAGTTTCTTCTACATCACGGAAAGAGAATATAAAGTTCTTCCTCTCAAGATTTAGGAGATAGAATATAAAATTCTTCCACTCCTTTACCTGGTTCGTCTTTACCCTAAAAGAAGACCTAGAGGTAGAATATAAAATTCTTCCTCTCCAGATTTAGGAGATAAAATATAAAATTCTTCCTCTTCTACATCGGGTTCGTCTTTACCTTAAAAGAAGACTTAGAGATAGAATATAAAATTATTCCTCTCCAGATTTAGGAGATAGAATATAAAATTTTTTCTCTCCCACATCGGGTTCGTCTTTACCTCAAAATAAGACATAGAAATAGAATATAAAATTCTTCCTCTCTAGTATTGGGTTCGTCTTTGTCCCAAGAAAAGACTTAATCTTTCCATACAATCGAAATCAGGAATTTATCTCAATCCTCAAACCGAGATAGGTTTGCGCCTAATATGCATTGTCGGGTTGTACGTTCCCATAAAAATGATAAAGTCTACGTATTCAACATCGTAGTAACCAAAATCCATATCTTTTATGCATGTGGAATTTTGTCCTGAACCCTGAGTAGAGATAAGTCTGCGCCTAACATGCATTGCCGGGTATTACGTTCTCGTAAAAACGATCAAGTCTATGTATTCAAAATCATAGCACTAAGTCTAAAAGAATTTATTCTTGTATCACAACATTACATGTGAAACGGGTTTCAACAATTCACATGTTAGATCGATTCAAACGGTAATCGGTAAAGGCACACCAAATCCATTGAGGGCTGAGGAATTGCCAAAAATCCTATAAGTATTGTGATTATTCATCCTATATTGGGTAATGATCATAATAAAGAAAAGAGTACGTTAAGTAATAGAGTTTGTTTCATTAATAAAGTCAAAATGAAAATACAAAAGTGGAAACTGTCGCTCTGAGTACAATCCGGGACTGAGGATCCGAAGTTCCAACATAGAGAGATCATCGGCAAAGCTCCGCTCGAGTTTAGCCTGCAACTCAGCCCGAATGGAATCTTTAGATGTATCTAGTGCCTTCGCAGCTGCGCTCCTCATCTTAGCCAACTTCTCTTCTGCAGGCTCCAGCTTCTCTAATGTCTGTCTTCGAGAGTCTTCAGCATTGGCTAAGTCATCCTCAAGAATAGCGCGAGATTCTTCGGTGTACTTCAAATCCTTCTTGAGTTTAGCTATCTCCTCGTCGGTCGAAGCTAAAGAGCTAAGTAATTCAGCCTTAGCCTTGTCCTTCCTCAAGAGATTAGCTTTCATCTGCATAACAGAGCTCTCCTGTGACTGGAGATCATGTCCAATGGATGCTCTGGAGTCATGCCACTGTTTCAACTTAGATTCCAACTGAGTAGCAACAAAAGAGGAAGCACCTCTAGTCCTTCGCTCCCCTAATTCTTAGGATTCACGCTCTAGTACGGCAAGATCTGCAACAAGGGAATCAACTAACTCTGGGTACCCCTCCTAGTCCTTAATATGGCTACAACTCAGCTGCCTAGTCCTCAGCTTCAAGATACTATTCCTTCAAGTCAGATGGCGACGGAGATTGTGAGGTCTCCTGGTGGAGTCGATATACTGATGACAGTTATGCCTACCATTATTCTGGGGATCGCTGAGATTAGTTCCGTAGAACCTAGTACAGGACGCCAAACTGAAGACTCAGCTCATATACCCTTTTCTCATCACTTATCTCTGTAATGATTAGAAGATCCCCTTCCACACCATTGATCAATATGAGAAGGGAAGAGCTTAACTATCAACTAAGACTGGGAGGAAGAGCTTAGCAAGAAGGGGGGAGGGAGAGACCACTACTGGGCAATCATTTGCACCTTAGCCATTTGCATCACATGCACTAGGCTCCTCCAGTTCTACTCAGTGGACCTTGCAAACACTTGGAGAGAGAGATTAAAGAGTTTGAGTGGATAGGTTGAGACTTTAGGAAGGGATGTGATTACATAGCATACATACTATGATGCCTCCCTACAGTTCATCATGGGAGCCTTGTGTCAAATGGATCCTTCTCTGAGGTAACAGTTGGTGTATGCTGACAACTACACGGGACCACCATAGCCTATAGGAGCCCCTCCTCCATCTACCTCACAAGGCATTAATAGTGGTGATGATCAGGATGAGGAGATTTATGGAGATGATGATGATTCTAAGTAGCAGACAAAGGGATTCAGATCAAATTCAGTTTAAGGCCATATTTCCTTTTTCTTTCTTTTTATCATATTCCATGCATAAGTTTTTTCGCATAAGTTTTTTGCTATCTATTTCATGCACTTTTGCACTTATATTTAATCTTTTAGTGTATGCATTTTGATGTGTTTTTTCTCATGTTCACGTGTTTTGTGATTAGTTTTGACCTCTTGTGCTATTTTCCTATCAAATTTTTGTATGAACTTGTGTGTTTTTTTCTCTCTCATGCACATCTTGGATTGATTTTTATTTGATTGTTTTCTTGTATTGAGTATATCTATTGGCGTGTCTTTTTATTTTTTATAATAATGAAAGGGGAATAATTTGATGAAATTTGATGTTTTTTGAAATTTGATGAGTATTTGTACGAGTAGAATTTTTTGACTAAGTGATATCATGTTTCGATTTTTTTTTAATTTTTTTTTGAAACACTCAATGCGTTGTTTCTAGCGGGAGGTTTATAGGACCTATGCTTGTTTTACACTTTTTCATGTATGCATGAACATAGGGGGGAGCATTGCATATCATTTCTTATTGCATGAGAGTGCATCTATGATTGTTTTGCTATGTATACGTTTCAAATATGCATATCTTTTGGTATTTAAAATTTCAAGTTTGTTATTATCAAAAGAGAGAGATTGTTAGGACTTTGTCCATATAATATATCTTATTTGGGTAATAACAAACTCTCACTAGGTACTAATATTGATTTGAGATATAGTAGTATAGGTAAATATAGGTATGGGGTGTGTATGAGATGAGACGACGCAAAAAATTAGCTCAAAAGCTGATTTCAGCATCACTACTTGACCATAGATGGTGAGTGATTACAATCGATGGTACTATGACTCATTGATGGTGCAAAAGCACAAAGACATGAATATCGTTGATGAGCTTCTTAACTATCGGTGGTCTCTTAACACCATCGATAATTAAGAGGCACCATCGATGGTAAATGCCGCTAATTGTAAAATTTGATAATTCTGATTGCAAATTTTGATGATTTAATCACAATCATTTATTGTTTATGTATTCTCTAACTTCTACCACGCTTAGGATATTTCTTTTCTAATCTAATTGTGATAAAATATCATAGGGAGGGAGGGAGGGAGGGAGGGAGGGAGAGAGAGAGAGAGAGAGAGAGAGAGAGAGAGAGAGAGAGAGGAGTTCTAGGGCTTGATATTGAGAGATCTTGAAAAGAGTTTTTGATCCCCCAAAGCCTTGATGAACTGTCACTCATCGCACACAACATTTTCAGATCAACTCAGTGAGGCGAGTTACCCTTAGATTCATCTTTTTCACTGTTATTCATCAAGCTTCGCTTATATCGAGAGAGAGAGAGAGAGAGAGAGAGAGAGAGGAGTTCTAGGGCTTGATATTGAGAGATCTTGAAAAGAGTTTTTGATCCCCCAAAGCCTTGATGAACTGTCACTCATCGCACACAACATTTTCAGATCAACTCAGTGAGGCGAGTTACCCTTAGATTCATCTTTTTCACTGTTATTCATCAAGCTTCGCTTATATCCTTCGAGGGACTGTTTGTTTTATCAAAAGGATTGTAAGATTGTTCTTTATTCCGAGCTTCGCTTATATCCTTTGAACTTTGGTTGAGATTACCTAAGGCTAGGAATTACACATTATGAGAGTTAGATTAGATGACTGATTTCGAATAAATACCAGCGTGTGGTCTTTTAAGCTTACTGAATCGGATTTGTGATTCAAGTGAACTCTTGATATATAGTGAGGAAGTCTCTTCGTGAGGAAGTCTCTTCGTGAGAAAGAAAAGTGGACGTTGGATTGTTTATTGGAACTACTATAAAGTCTCGTGTATTCTTAGTTGGTTATTTTTGGCGATTGTTATTTTGTTTATTATTTTCTTGATATATTCTACTGCATATTCTAAGTTTTGGCGAAAAACAGTAGCAATCCTACTATTCATCTCTCTCTAGGCTTGCGTCTCAAATCCAACATAATTTGTATGGATTAATCTGTGCACCAAGAAAAAATAGTCCTAGAACACTGCACTAAATCTCAAACATGTTTTGTACTGTGCTAGGATGGACTAACATTTCTTGTTTCATTGTTAATTCAGTGGTACATTAGTAAAACTTTCTTAGTAAGAAGGTGACAGTGGTATTGTGGAACATCATGACTCATGAAGGTGGAACTTATGGGAGTTGAACAAAATAATATCTAGTAATTTGTTTTTTGAGATTTCATGGAATTGAATCAAGAGTGTTGATGTTCAGGAAAATGACAAAGTCTAGCTCCAAGTTAATAGTTTAAAGGGTTAATGAGACTCCTTACAATATCGCATTTTAGAACTTACTATCCTTGTAATTTGATTCTAACAGATAGAGTTTGATGCAAAATTTTCAACTATTTTATCCTGAGATAAATTCATTAATTTCACCCAGGGGTAATATAAAGACCACTCAGAAAAAAAAGATTAAAAAACAAAGACGATCAATCTTTCAAAGTAAAATTAAAGAAGAAATTTTTTCTAAAAAAAAAAAGAAGAAGAAAAAAAAGGAGAGAGAAAAATCAAAAACCCAGAGCAATCTATGTGTGAAACTGAATGCAAATTGATTGTGTCATTAGAATGGATTATCAATATTTAAATAAAGTTTTATGGAAGTCACTTTAAAAATATTTCAATTTATTAAATACACCGATTTGCTATGTAATAGATTAATTTAAATATACCTATTTGCTACGTAATAGATTAATTAAGAAACCACTAAGCATCATCTATATTGGCCGTAGGGCTTAGCCTCCAAATTCATACCGCCAGCATCCTGTTTCGGATTTATACCCGCATGGGATTCTATACCCATATCCAAATAAAAACATACCCGCACCCGGTTAAGGGTCAAATTCGCCATCATCGTCTCTCTCTACCTCTCCCCCTCGATTTGAAAGAAAATGGTCTCTCCATCGAAGGGAATTAGTCTTACGTTGTTAATATTTCTTTTTTTTTGTTGGTAATTTGATAAAAGTTGAGTTTTTTTTATAGGTTTTAGAAGTTAATGATCACTCGTTTATGAAATTTAGAGGAAGGAAGACTATTAAAACTTGAATTTTATTCCTCTATTGTTAACTATTGTGTTATGTTCCAATCCTCACTTGTTTGCTTTCCAAAAACTACTTGCAAAAGACACAATCTCCAAAATATTCTTCTCTAATTTTTGGTCACCAAACAGCTCTACTAGCTTATTGACCAAGTCAATAAGACACAAGCTCTTAGATAAGATACTTTTTTTGGTTGCCAAACAGTGCCTTAGCGCGCGCTTAGGGCTAAACGGGCCGTCTAGCTTTTAAGCAAAAAAGAAAAAGTTAAAACCGGCCCAGCCCAGAAACTGGGAAAAAAAACGTTTTCAATTATAACCCGACCAGCAAACTCAAAACTGACCCGCTAACTCATTAAAGCCCAAATCCGTACTCTAGCCTACCAATTTTCCGCCCGATTTCTTGCCCAAAATCCTTCGTCGCCGCTGCCTCCTCCTCTCCGCCGCTTCCCGTTCTTCGCCGGCGCCTCCTCTTCCCCCAAAACCCTAAAACCAGATCACTGCTTCTCCTCCTCATCCTCTTCGCCGCCGCCTCTTCTTCGCTGTGACCTCTCTTCGCCGCCTCCTCTTCTTGGCCGGCGCCTTCTCCTTGAGCTGATCACTACGCCTCCTCGAGCCACCCCCTCGTCTTCTCTTCGCCGCTTATTCCCCTTCATCGCCAGCCCTCCTCTTCTCTTTTCAAGGTAAAATTTTCATCTTTTTTTTCCCACCGTTTTTATTTTTACCACTGTGACCGACTGATTGGTAAACAAATATGTACATGATGCAAATTGAACCTCTTTTCTGCCAAAAAGTTTCTTATTTTACAGCTCGAAATACAATTATACAGAGTTTAGTGAGATCTCGTTGATGAAATTGTTGATCCTTTATGCGGGTTTGAGAATCCAGTCTTGATATAATATAGAAACAGTTCAACCGAAACAAATCTTCATGCTGCAGACCTGAAAAATTCCAACCTAGCAAGATTAATCGTTGCAAGAAAATCAATTATTATAATTAAATAATTTAAAAAATAGCCAAACGCCTACCCGCTGCCTGGGCGCTAGGCTTCAGCTCAGACTCCTAGTCCGCCTAACATTCCTAGCGCTTTCTGTAACATTGGACGATGCAGGTTTTTGTAGGTTTGTTCTGTTATTTTTCCTGGTCGTCTTGGCTTGTGGACCCCAGATCTTTTAGTCCGTGTTACTAGTAGTCGAATCCCTCAATCCATATCAACTTGTACCGAATCTTCTCTATCAAGTATCAACTACAAGCATTCAATAGAATATTTTCAATGCCTCTGTACACGGGCAAATCTCCATCACTTCTCCATCCATATTATCTTTGATTGCTTGCCACTCATCATAAACTTCAAGGAGAGAGCTTAATCTCCGAAACTTCCAACTGATACAAGTGTCCACTTTTTTGAAGGGCTTAAGTTTGACACTTGTGAGAGCCCTACTTCAAACTCTCCTTTACTAGTTTTTATGCCATATGCATTGCATGTATAAAAATGTTGGAGTTGGTTGAAGGTTATTAAACGCTTGTGAAAACACTTGCTTTAATATGTGAATTGAGGCATCCAGTTTAAAGGGTTTAGGATCTAATACTTGCAGAAATTTTAGCCTAAACTTGCTGAAATTTTAACCTAAACTTGCATTTGATTTAAAGCAGGTAGAACAGTTGCATTTGTGGACCTACAACAATTACTTCAGAGATGAGCGGGAATTGTGAGTTCTCCTGTCCTTTACCTTCAAGTTATTCAGCTGTTTGTGATTTTTTGTTTTTAGTTCCTTATTAAGTTTTCAGTTCCTTATTTTCTGATCTTTAGTCCTGGCAAAAGAATCCTATTAAATTCACTATACTTTGAACTCTCAGAAATCTGGGAAGCCTTAACCTTGTTAAATAAGAGTGTTTTCGCTTTCTTTCAAATAATTCTTTTGAGTGGATAGTATTGCTTTGAAAAAAAAAATTTACCACTTAACTAGTTTTGAGCTATCCGTTACTAGTTTTATGGCATATGCATATCATGTGTATAAATATTGGAACTGGTTATGTAATTTCTAATTTTATAAAAGTTTTCTTAATTCAAGTTTATTGTTTTAGCGGGCTATTGTAAAAATTTCTAGCATCTTAGAGAACTTTTTTTCATTAATTTCAATACAAATCCAGTGGCGGGAAGGGAACCCTTTGCAGACTACTGCTTGCACATAGGCCCCTTTTATGTGTGTGAGAACTTGTCTATTTATGAAAGGATTGCTATTACTTATAGTGGCATCATGTGTGTGGGCACTCATCTGTTTATGAAAGGATTGTTTGTGTGCGTGCGTGCGTGAGCGTGCATGCTCTCCTCACTCCTGTATATGTTGTGTATGTGTAAATGGCTCCTTGAGAAGGATTTGAATTCTAATATTTTCATTAAAAGTTGATATTAGTCCATTCAAATGAAGCATCTTGGTGCGTTAAAGTTTATTTACATTATTTTAAGTGCATAAAAAGAATCCCCCCCCCCTCCCTCTTGAATCAAACAGAAACCAAGAGTAGCTTGCTTGTTAGGCATATAGTTTAGGTGTACAAGCTGTAGATCCAATTATCTGATCATAGATTCATAATCCAAATGTTTAACAACCCTCAAAAGGAATTTTTTAGGTCCTCAGATATTGTAATATTGTAGATTATACTTCAAGCAACTTGATACGTAGATTGAGCATTTTGTGATGTCGGATACTTCAAGCAACTTGATACGTAGATTGACCATTTTGTGACGCCGGATAGGACATGGGAAGATACGAATGTAATTGAAGTCAAACAATCACATGGATGATAACCTAGAAAAGAAAAACTAAATGTATGCAACTGACAGTGGGTACAAAAGTTTGACAGTCAAGATCCTAAGAATGGATGCAATCCTAACACAATACAATAATCAGTCAAGCAAGATCCACAGGTATAGTAATAAGCAATTATAATGACCAGTTCACCACAATTCTCTAGAGATGCACAAATTAACAATAAAGGTCAAGTTCGGAATTCACCTAAGGGTGTTGAACTCACCAAATAGTATCAAGCCAGATCCGGAACTGAATTGAGAGGTTCGGTTGCAACAAATGAGACTAAACCACTGAATTGTGAAATCAACCAGATCCAACAACTCAGATTCCACCAAATCAAGCGCCTGCTGTTGGGTGCTTTCACCTGCAACATTCACAACAGTTAATCAAAGAAGCACCCTAAAATAGCAATTTTGATTTCAAATAAATCTTACTAATCTAAAACAGAGAGATCGAATGTTTGTTGAGAATTGGGAGGACTGTTTGCTTCAAAGAGGGCTTGTGATGGACTTGGAGGAAAGAGCTGAAGCAGGGAAGTTGTTGTCGAGGATCTCTTGACGCTGATGGATGCTAAGATGATTTCAAACAGCCAGCAAGGGCCTGGTTAGGATTCTCTGCGACATCAACGAGGGCTTGAAAACTGATTGAAGATCAAGAGAGGAGGCGATGGTGGTTGCTGGTGGTGTTGAGGTCAGAGATGACCAGAAGTGGAGGGGCTATAACAGAGGTGAGGTTTAGGAGTGAAGGAGATGAATAGTAACCGGGATTACTGTTCACACAAACAGTGATTGAGGGGGCCGGCAGAGGCTTTTGAGAATTACAAATATGGTTTAATTGTTATGAGGGGTGAGATTAGTTGGATTTTAAAATAGAGGGCTGAGATTCAATAATGGGCTTTCACACCTATTAAAAGCAACTTACATGTTGTAATCAAATCTCAAAATCTCATACTAAAGTAGTCTCCCTACCACTGTGGTCTTACATCATTATTTGTTACGTAAATAAAATAAAATCAAATCCCTAAATTACTCTCAAATTTTAGCAAAAGTAGAAACTTACAAAATCCTATCAATTAAAATCTCTAAAATAATAAATAATACATCCAGAATCAATCAGTATCCTCCAAATCCAATCATGTGTTTCTTTCTATTGGGATATACTTTCCATGGATTTCTATCATTTTGTGTCTCGGTGGTGTATAAAAAACTAAAAAAACACTTCATATTCTGTTTCTACCCATATCAAAAGATATAGACTAGGTGAATAACATGGACTTTCAACTTGACGGTCCTATCATTGAATTTGAATAGCAAGAATTAGGAAGTATTGAAGTTGAATATGAAGAATTTTCTTGCAAATTCTCCCCATATGAGCCAAATCTATCTCATATATAAGTATTGTATTCTATTACCGTACCCGTTCTACAATAGCAATAGGAAAATTACCAAACTTACATAGCAATTGATTTTTTAAGTATATTATTTTAATGATTACTATTGATGAATGTTTTTATACTGATTTAAAATTAACAATACAAAAATTTCCAAACAATATGTACATGTATATTACAAATGTAAATAAAAATCAATGCAAGTGAAAGTATTGAACAAAAAAATAAGAAATAACAAAATTAAAATAAAATTTATACAGTTAAAAGAAACAAAAAAAAGAGGTTGTGTCCTTCATTGATCCAACAAAAAAAAAAAAACTAATGAAATACTAAAAGAAGGGGAACTTGCTAGCAAACCCAACAAAACCCCAACTATAAATCTAAGAAAAGAAAGCAAATGAAAGAAAATAAAAATTTCAGTTAATGCATAGCTTACAAAATACCAGTTAAAGCTCAAAAAATAAATTAACAATTTTTTTCGAAACAACCAAAAAAATCATCCTAATCTCTTGAATTACCTAACAAAATCACATTATCATTACATTAGTATCTAATTCCTCATTTTACTAACAGT